>NW_010529554.1:4120-79058 GCF_000687285.1 Phaethon lepturus | reverse complement strand
TGTTATTCCTGCTGCTTGCTCTCTGCCAGCACAGGCAAATACTAACAATTGTGCGGCCATGTCTTTTGTGAACAGAGCTGCAGAGACTTGCCATCAATGAAGAGACGTTCATCTCTGCCCGCTGAGGATTTATTTAGCTTTCAGCTCTGTGTACAGATGAACAACAAGGAATTATCGCTTGATGTTTTTAGCTCATCTACTCTATTGCATCTTATTTGGATGAATTTTACACTTTTACATATCTTTTAATATCTCTAACCAAACCCCCCACCTCCCCTCGCCACTTTTTCTCATTTTTGTTTTCTTTATAATTTTGCCTTGATCTTCTATTCCAGTTTCTCATGACTCATATAATTTTCATTACATTGCCAGTTCTGAAAACAGTGAGAAATCTGTCAAGAACGGATGTAAATGAGATCTAATAGAGGAACATTTGAGATTTATTTTAGCAATCTCTGTGATATTAAAGAGATAAGGAGGGAAGAGAGAATGCTTGTTTAATATATAGAGACAATGCTAGGCAAAGTGGAGAATAATATGTAAAGACAATCTATTCCCCCAAACATAGTCTGCTCAGATTAGCATGTTCAATCAAACCTTTACTACCTATAACATTGTGCCAGATGTGACATTTTTAAAAATGGAAAGGCAGGATTTGTTCATGACAATCCTCTGCACTTACTGACATCATTATTTATTCAGGACAATTTATATGCTTGGTTCTTTATTAAAGAAAGTAAAAAGCACAAATCTTGGCTTGAAGATTTTATGATGCTGAGCCCTTCTGCACTAAATCAAGTGGGTACTGCCAGAGAGAGACACGCTGATGTTAACGTGTCTCCACGTGAGACCAGGAGTTTGCTGCTATAGGAAACTTGCAAGGTCAGGCCTTTCTTAAACATCCAACATAATAAATTAAATAAACCATCACATTTGTTTCAAAGGTATCAAAAGGAACACAGCTCCTCACACATGTATTTTGATATCTATTCATTTTAAAATACACTATTTAAAAAAAAAAACAGATTTGTTTGTTAGTTACAGCTACATCTTGCTTTCAGTTGCCATATTCTCTTCACTTCTTGTGCATTAATTTGTGATGCTTGCACTGTTCAGCAGGTGCTCATAGCCCAGGAGTTTAACAGAGACCAGTTTCCTTCATATGGGAATTTTAATTGCTCACAACTGTGTAACACAACAGTGACCGGAGCAGAGCCCAAGCCAGAGCCCAGAAGAATTCCTCACAGCAGGAAATGAGGCAGGAAAGACACAAAAATCTGTGAGAAAGCATATCTGGGAGAGGAGGACAGAGCAGAGCACGTGAAATAGAACAAGTCAACAAGCACATGTGGAATGATTTGGCAGCAAAGACCTAACATGCTGAATCAGATGGCAGGTCCATTACCAACACAGACAACACAGGAACAAGTGAATCATTAAGAAGCATATGAAGTGCGTGGGCTTGAAAGCAAAATTTTGGTTACAGAGAATGTGGTTTTGAAGTTACAAAGCTGTATATGTTCAGCAGAATCAGGACTGGGCATGAGTGAAAATAATTCCTTTGAAACTCCTGACTAATGTTTACAAGATTATTACTCTTAAATTAGTTTCTCTTTACTAAAGGAAAAAACAAAGCATCTTTTGTCAACTCCTCTACCTATGGTTCTAAGTAATTCTCTGTGGTTCCTGATACTAATGCAAGCATGGCAATATGCTACTGAATTAGGCTGAAGACATACAGGCGGAGGAAAGCCAGTGCTAGGATACAGAGAACTAAGAGATTGTAACAGAATAATAATGTTTGTTTCGCGGAAGAAAAGAGCCAAGAACCTGCCCTTCTGAAACCAACAGAGGTATCAGTAGATTTAAAGCAAACTATGTAATACTGATATCTTTTCTGGAACCCTGCTGTAAATTATATATTGTTATATGTTACCATGGTTAAACCATGAGAGTAGATACATATGAAATATGAATGTTTGCATTTGGTTTCACTTTGGTTTTATAGTTACAAGGAATTCAAAAGATTAGACCTGTGCCACTGACTCAGCAATATGCCAAGATTAGAAGTCTTGTTAATATTTTATTGTAAAGCAATGCTATCACACTCCTCTATTTGTTTCCTTCTGAATGTCTTTTTCATTTGTCATGCTGTACTGTATACTGACAAGGAAGCTCCTGAACAAATGATAAATCATCAGACTCTAAGGTACTAGTATCTCTCTCTTACCATGGTAAAGGCAGTTATCTGACTCCCTATTATGAATTTGTTATAGTTTTTATGTTCAAGAGAATTATCAGGAATTCAGAGCACTTTATACCTCCATTGTGTAACCTAGTGAAAAAATAGTTGCAAACCGCCTGTTTGAAGGTCCAAAGTTAGGCATCACAACTCCTCTGCTCTACAGAGTCTGGATGTGGAAGCCCACGGTCATATTAAACTCTACATTTGTCAAATCTCTATTTACATGTTTTGTTGTCACAACAGCTGTGTCAGTCATCTCTTATATACAGTCTGAATACAGCCTAAGCAACTCTCATTCACTATACATTACACGATACGCCTCACAGCTTGTCATGTAAGAGGTAGGTATCTTGCTCAAGCGAGTTATCTTTGCCAATACAGAGAAATAAGCACACCACCAGAATGGGCGCAACTATTTTCAGCAACTGCTTTGTTAACGTGAACTGTCATCCAATAGCGCTTATCTTTCTCCAGCAGTTGCACTGGAAGCTGAAAAGACTGACTTGGACTTGACTCCTAATTACTATTAATTAAAATTTACCAGAATAAGTTCCACTACTATTGACAGAAACTGCAAGGAAAATGAAATCTCCAGATTTCCACCTTATCAAGCTACTAAAGAACAGTTCCCTTTTAACACGCCTACTCAAAAGAAAGAAAAAAAAAAAAGGAAAAAATTATTTCCTCAATTTTAATGTTTTATGTTGCTCTTGTATGGATCACCAGTTAAGAGTTTGTCTATCTGTGGAAATAAAGTAACTAGAATAAAAATACCACAAACATTTGCGGGCACCGTTCTCAGATCAGGATTCTTACCTGCGCTATTCTGATGGCTTTTAAGGTGAAATAGACTGAAAGACAGACTGTGGTACACAAGCGTGGCCTGCTACAGCGTATACAAGCAAGGTCAAGCCTAAGTTACAAATAATATTGCAAAGGCTGTCACCTTCATTTAGTTTCAGTTTTAGAACAGCAACAAAAATGTGAAAAAGTTGCCTGTTTGTGTTTTCTAAGTTACTTTCTCTAGCTTAAAAAATTGTTACGGATTTATACTTTTCCTAACACTTAACATTTCAGCTTCGTAATGGTTCTTTAACATTGCTCTTCAAAACACTAAGACAGTTCCTGAAGTGGAGAAGGCTGCTTAGAAAACCAGGGATAAATTTTTAGTGGCAGTAAGACTGTAAACAGATTTGCACCTTTACGAATTGCACATCTAATTCTCCCATGCAGCACTCTAAATTTCTTTCCTACCTATCATGCCATACCATACCATACCATACCATACCATACCATACCATACCATACCATACCATACCATACCATACCATACCATACCATACCATACCATACCATACCATACCATACCATACCATACCATACCATACCATACCATACCATACCATACCATTCCGTTCAGCTCTTAGCATTATACAGCCCTCAATCCTGTGTTTAAAAAAAAAAATTGTTTCCCATGTGATAGCTCAAATACAGAATGTTAAATGATTTCCTTTGAACTTTGGAGACATTGGAAATAGTCCACGCTAAAAAATATCCTTAAAGTGAAGAGCTAATTGCCATCCTTCAATTCATCAGATCATTTACATTTTACTCTCCAGAGCTTTTATTTAGTTAGCTGTCAAAGCTAACTACTTGAAATTTGTAAACAACCCCACTGTAAGTATCACTGCCCCACCAAGCTTAACCCATAATTTTCTCAGGACATAGAAGAAAATTCATAGCTGTATGCATGTTGATTCTACTTTCCAATTTATATTCAAATTTTTTTCTCCCTTCACAACATATTTTTAATCAGAAATTTGCACAGCAGAATAATTAAACCAACAAGATAATTTTGGTAAAGCTAAAGGTACACATGCTTTTAATAACTTCCAGAAGTACTCCAAGAGGTTTACTGGGAAGTTCCTCTTCACCAAAAGAATAAACTCCTCTTAAAACAGAGTGTTTCCCTGAGACTACATGTTATATAGGAAGCAGACTTAAAGCGGAAAACCAGTAGAAAAAATGTAATACGTATTAGCAAAAACAGTTGCTTTTGTGTACAGTAAGGAGTGAATTTTGTTTGTTTCAATGCAAAATTATTCTTATCAGGTAATCTGAGAGACATGTAAGCAATCTGTGCACATATAGAAGTTAAAGGCCTTGTGCAGTGAAAGAGAATCAGCTTCACAATAAGGCTGTTATGATTCGTGTTAGGTTCAGCGTATCTCTTGCATTCTCATAGATATCCTTTTCTCATTTCTGTCAGCTGAGTGCATACAGTGTTTTCTGGCTGTCATGAGCAAGTCAGGTCAGGAAAACAGTTGTCAAGTTTATGTTACCTGACAATCTTAATTTCTCACCTCCTTGACATACTGATTTTCCTGCTCTGACACCCACATTTCCATATTTTCTATGAAGGGTTTTTGTACTTGAGAAGTTTAATTTAAAATTAAAAAATTCAATATTTGTCAATCTTATTAGAAACCTGCTCATGCCTTATGTTTACCCAAGATGTAAATCAAGGTGGTTTTGATTTTAAATCAAATTGGGGCTTTTAAGTGGTGCTATTTTTTACAATAATTTTTCATCATTCAGGTACCATCTCATCAAATCTGTCACTGTAGTAGAAATGGTTTCTTCGTGCATTTCCCCCTTCTGTACCCTTTTAATAGACATACCTGGCCACTGGCCATATGATTTTCCAGACAACCCATAACTTACCTCATACGAGGGAAGCAGAAATAAATGCAGCTCCTAGATTTGCTGTATGCTATTAAAAGGGAAGGAAGTAAAAACTTTCAGTGTCATATTAAGAACTAGCTAGTAATCAGCTTTCTACAGAAATCATCTCTTTAAGGGGGGAAATCCCTTATAAATAAAATGAGATTTCCAAACAAATATTCTTAGGGAAAAAGGAGAATTTAGCGTGGAGGAAGGAAGATAGAGGACTGAACTCTGCACAGAGATGTTTCTCACACAGTGCAGTTAAGTACTCTTTTCCCACTGCAGAACATCTGAACTAGAATATAGCATGACATTTTTCCTTCTGACACTCTTAACCTCAGTAGAAACACTGCTGGGCACTTGCATGTGAATGGCTATTTCAGGCCGGCAAGTTGTTTTTAAGGTTATTGATAAAACAACCAGCAAAACCCTTCTGAACGTAAGTGTTACTATAAATGACCTCCCAAGAAGCTTTAAACTTCAAAACTGTACCAAAGGTGATCCCATAGCACTGCAGAGGTATATCTGCTCTCAGAGTGCTGGAATCCGTTGCTCCGGTACCATCCCACGTCAGGAGCGATGGCAGGTCTGAACTTGCAGATCATAGTTTGCTACAGCACACCAGAATGTCAAACAGTGTATTTGCACCAATTTCAGCTTGTTTTACTTGGAATACAATAAGGAAATACATAAACTTCAGCCCTGAAACTGCCCCCGTGAAGGAGCACTAATTTGCTTTCTCCCACTTAAAACAAATAGCTGGTATTTTGCTGGGAATCTTTAATAGTTTTAGAGGACAAATTTAGTAAGTACTAATTACTGTCCTTTGTATAATCCTATCTGATTACTTTAAGCTTCCTTCTCAGAAAATAAAGACGCAGTATAGATTTTCTGGAGAATCTGAGCATTTATTCTTTCCTTTTTCCTGAAAAGTAAATTCATTTTATTGCTACATTATTGACTACCAACTAATTATTAAACTGGAAATTCAGCTCTGTGAATACCCATGCATTCTCTAGAGTTAACGAAACCCATTCTTTAATAAACTACAAGCAACAATTTTACAATTCTCTCTATCAAAGCGGTTTACCCGTTTCTTTAAAAAATAAGTTACATACTATGAAAGGGAAAATAGGTTATACTATGAAATATGCCAGTCAATCAACTGTAATGTTTTGTAATTCTTACATAGGCACTTTTCCACTTTTCATGTGCTATGATGTGGAAATCCGTATCTTCGTTATAAATCAGATGTAGCTGAGTTAATCTGGGTGTAGCTATGCTTCATCCACTACAGTATAAACGTAATTTCTGAAAATTATTTACCCTTTCTTTTCTTTTCAGAGAAGAAAAAGTATGTTGTCCCCAAATGCTGCATTAAAGGAAGTCAATTACTACTCTCCTAAGGACATCAGAAGAAAAAGGAGCAATAAAAATTAATCTCCTACAGACTCAAATACCTTACTAAGAATGAAGCTTAGTAGAAAACCCAATGGTCTATTATTACGTGTATTTCTGTGCACATCTATTTATTGTTAAGCTTCCTTTTTCCTAAGTGCTGTATGCACACATGGGGAAAAGGGTGATCTTTACTATCAAACAAGCTGGCTTTCAACACAGACTACAACAGTAATTTCAACAGGCTGGAACATGTGAGATGAGAAGACACAGAAATAGAAACAAAGGTATTGTACAACATGGTGGTGGGTGGTCCAACAGCATCATTAATACACACTGAAGTGAGGAGAAAAGGTCCCTTAGCATAAGAGTCTTTAGCAGATTTACTATTTTAAGAACTTGATGTCTCTGCTACCCAGAAGAGTTCCCCTCATTTCCTGCAGGAGTTTCTTCCACTATTAATGACGACAATGAAGACAGTCACCTCAAAGGAATCTTTTGTGTCTATCTAGCCTAAATGATGAAGCAGAAGAGTGAGACTAAGAGTTGAAAACAGACAAACAAACAAGCAAACAAAACTCCCTACAAATAAAAGCTTGATCTTTAAAAAAAAACTTTAACAGTTTTGCTGCAGTTAAGGGCCCGTGAGTGGTAAAACACAAGGATATTGATTGTTGAAATTCTAGTGCTCTGAATCATAATCAAACCCAGACACATGGTTAAGTACAAAACTACATCAACAACTCCAGTTAAAATTCCCTTAATGGTAACTTTTATACTACAGTTTTCCAGTGCCAAACAATTTTAATTTAAAGCACTTACCAAATCCCCAGCATTGCTGTCAGTATAGGAATTCACAATTAAAGTCACTGAAACAACATTACTTCTATCCCCACACCAGTGCCACTTTGTGCACCCAGAACATCTGGCATTTATGATACATAATTAGAAAGGGACACAGAAGCCCGTAATAAGCTTTAAAAGGAAACTTAGTTACACTATTAACTATGGAAGGACTCCATACTTTATTCCTTCAAAAAGACAGTCAAGTATTAGTTAATTCTCAGGATCCTGAGACACAGTCAAGTGATCTTGTCACATTGCACAGAAATCTTGCTGGAAGGTAGCGTAGCCTTTGCTGTATTTTTCGATATTTTTTCCTTGGACCTTATTCTCAGAAAATAAAACATTATAGTAGGATCTCTAAAGGCTGTCCTTTGACTTCAAAAACCATAAACGATGATAGATATGTGCAGGTCTTATGTTGGGAAATGTCGTATTTTTCTCTATCACCTTCCCCTTCACTCCTTCCTAATTTGAGCAATAATGTTTTACTGGATTAAATACAGAAGGATAAATTAGAAGGCAAATGTTCAACTATTACATTTATATTAATAACAAAAATTACTATTTCCTGAAACAGTTTTCCCACTGAGAAAACAGGAATAACAGTTTGTCACAGCTTTCACATTCATAGGCTTTGAGCCTCAACCAATGATTATTAGATTATATGAAAACCTCAGATAAAACAGCACAAAAAATTCTTATTACCTAGGTTATGCAATTAGGAGATGAAATTCAGACGAGAGTTCAGAAGGTGGCATATCTGTTTGCTTAGTCCTTATTGAGGACTTTCAGTGTCAGGATACTGATCGTATCTTTCTATCTTTAAGTAGAATCCCTGAAACTTCCCTCATTCAATACATACCTAAAGATACTGACCCAAGAGTTTCATATGCTAACTGTCCTTATATTTATCATGCTCTTTTCTGGAGAATGCACTGGAGGTCATTGTTTCTGAGTATACACAAAGAACTTCAGTTAACGCTGTTACTGATCTCTTGCCAGCTGCAGGGCTGATTGACAATAGGAAGTCAAAAACAGGTCTCATCTGCAGGGGCAGTGCACAGAGGTACACTTACAGGGCAGATTACTAAATTCGTTGGGTCCTAACACAATACAAAATTAGATCTTCTGAAATATTAGCAGCAGCTTGGATGAGCATGAGCCTTTCCGCTTTTAGCTGTGTAAAAGACATGCATCTACATCTACTCCAAGGTAGTGGTGTGAGGTGCCCTCTACAGTTCATGGCAGGAGATTCACACACTTAAAGGCTGATGGGATGGAGACAACTCTACATCCAGGCAATAATCCTGAAAAAAGGTGTCTGAAAACCATCTACCTTATCTTTCAGTGGTTATGACTGGTGGGATGAACCTCGCCTTACCCTCGTGAAGAACTGCCAAAATTTGAAAACATGATGGGAGAAACTTTTCCATAAATAGGCAACCCTAGAACCTAAACCAGAAAATTATCAGAAGAATGGACTGGAGTAAAGAGGTTTCTGGTACCCTCTGCTAGTTATTGCATCCTTTTCTTCAGAATCTATGTTAAACATCTCCAAAAATATCTCACTTTCTTATAAACCCCTTTCAAGTGCTGAAAGGCTGCAATAAGGTCTCCCTGGAGCTTTCTCTTCTCCAACCTGAACAACCCCAACCCTCTCAACCTTTCTTCATAGGAGAGGTGTTCCACCCCTCTGATCATTTTAGTGGTCATCCTCTGGACCTGCTCCAACAGGTCCATGTCTTTCCTGTGCTGAGGGCTCCAGAGCTGGATGAAGGACTCCAGGTGGGGTTTCACCAGAGCAGGGTAAGAGGGGCAGAATCCCTGTGACCTGCTGGCCACGCTTCTTTGGACACAGCCCAGATTTAAAAAAAAAATCTATTCTTTTAAATTGACTTCTCTTCAGCAAAGTTTTTATAAGCCAATCTTTCTATCACTATGTAATTTTTACTGGGGAATTTTCAAGAATGGGATACAAGTTTTTCCATAGGGCTGCTACACACACAACTCAGGAACTTCTCAAATTTGGGGAAAAATATTTGCAGTTGACTGAATCTCCTAGCGACAAGTAAGATCCTAATCCTCAAAGCCTTAAGTTATCTGCATTGCTTTTAGGCAGATGTGGGATAACTCTGTGTAATGTAATATTGAGGTAATTCAGTTTGTGTTTCAACATATTAGTTCAAGCTCAGCAACAGTAATACAATTCACTCAGGTTCAAGTGAGTGAAAAATAAGGCTCATGATAAGGTGTCTGCAAAACACAATGTAGACAGACTCAACAAAGTTCCTCATTCGTTGTCTTCCTCAGCATGTCGAGCACAAGAGGCTCGTTCTGTGCTGAATAGCAAAACGTGGGAACAGGCAAGCAGCAGGGGAACGGCAGCAGTTGCAGGTGAGCACAGCTGGAGCTCCCGTGTGAAGTCAGTGAGCAATGTTAGAAATGAAGCCCAAAAGACTTTGTGCGTGACAGTACTGTCAGAGTGTGGGGTGTAGCTTGTTAGATTGACTGATAAACAGACTGCTTTTTTTTTTTTCCCCATATGAAGATAAATAGATCTGTATTTTTATGCAGGTAAAAAAATGCCTTCCTGTCAATTAATTGAAAAATTACATAGCTCACATTCACTGAACTTTTTATTCCTGTGCCAGAAAAACATATGGAGAAGCTCTCAACAGGGCAGTTTGGTAAGAATAAATGAGAGTATGCATGAGTGAGATTTGCAGGTTCACCTTTCTCCCCCAAATAAAAAGGTAAAACTCCAATATCCTCATTTTTCCCGTCAATTTGTATTTTGTCTCCATACTAAAATACTGATGAAGCCACCAACTGTCTCATAAAAAGATATCACCCAATTGGACATTCATTTATACAAATTGGGCTCTGTCAAGCCAATTACAGAATTATAATTGGTAAGTTTAATTTTGTCATGGAGCTGGCAAAGCCAGAAATTGTTTAGAGAAATTACAGGACTGTAGAACCATTATTACTATCAAATGTTAGGAGACATTTGGAGTTCCTAGATACTATAAATACGTACGTAACTGTGGATCAGGAAGCTTTAATTAGCATTAGACACTTACATCCAAGGGTTGAGGGTTGAAACCTGATTGCCTTCTGCTTATTGATTGTGACTTTTACTCTGCTTGTTAATTTCTCTCAAATTTGCATAAAATTATAATTTAAAAACCACAGCAATCACTTAATACACATTATTGTTTAAAAACTGATCTGACAGTTATTTGATCCAAACACTTGTAACAATACTACCAGATTAATTATTTGTGACTTTGCTTTCTGTTCGCTTTAAGGTAACATTTTCCTTTAGACTAAATTGCCTGGGAGACAGTCTAACTTGAGCTGATATTGCTTACAGAGGATTTTATAAGATTACTTACAAGACAGTGCACTAATAAAATTATTTCTTTTCTGGTCACAATTGCTCTAATTAAAATATGCATCTCTGTTATTTTTCTATATTTCCTATTCATTCCTATTCCTTCCCTTTTACTTAATTTCTTATTTCTGTACTGTTCTAAATCTTACTTGTCTTCTCAGACAGCTAACACACTGCATTACAATTTCAGAAGAGTTCCCTAGGAGGTTAGATAATCTTACCATGTAATTACAATTTTTTTTGTCTTTTTAATAAGACCTACCAAGAGAACAGAGCAAACACGGGACACCTAGCTGTCAAAAGCAACCGGTTTGTAAAGGTACACACTATACTGGGTCTGGTTGGGAAGGAGTTAATTTTCTTCGTAGTAGCCCATACAGCGCTCTGCTTTGCATGTGTGACTGAAACAGTGTTGATAACACAGCAATATTTTGCCTATGACTGAACAGAGCTTGCACAGTGTCCAGGCCTTCTCTATTGCTCACTTTGTTCTCCCAGTGAGTAGGCTGTGGTGTGGACAAGAGGTTAGGAGGGGACACAGCCAGCACAACTGACTGGTAGTTGATAGTTTTAATAATGATGAAAACTGGAGTAAGAGATTATAACCTTAAAAACAGGTGCATAGCCTACCTTAAAACCAAGGAAAGTGTTTATAAAGGGAAAATCTGGTAATTTATAAAGTTTTAATTAATACTACAAATATATAGGATTTGGTTTGGATACCTGGGTTGTAATTTCAGCTATTTATTTTGAATAGAGGTATTATGATTGCATGATTCCATTATTTATCAAGGAATTTATCTTGGTATTACGTACAATTAATTTACAATTGGTGAATTTTTATTCAAATTTATCTTGTTTATTGTTTTGCTTCTTCATGCTTTCTCATGTCATTGATTTCAACAGGATGATCTTTCTGCCTTCAGGCTGTGTTCATTCATGGCCATTTGAGTTATTGGAGACCTATAATCATCAATTATAATTTGTTTTTCCCTGTCATTGAAGAATTGATTTATTATATAGCTCCAAGTTTTTAAAATGGTATCAACTTACACACGAGCTAAATACCGTGCTTGAACATAGATTCATTGGGTATTTGTGCATTCATTGATATTTGGTTTTAGTGGGGAGAAGACAGAGGAATTCTGTACATGTAATGAAAATGAAGGCACTTAACTGAACAATCATTTGGGGTTATGTGCATGTAAATACAGATAAACGAGATTCATTAAATACCCATAGCAGCTAATGTATTTTTAGGTCACTACAGGTTCAGCTGGACCAGTGGAACACCTGTTAAAGGTATAAATGTATGTTCAGCTTCATCATTTCCACTAATTTTAGATATCTAAAAAAGGATGATGTCATAGTGAGCTACTTCTTTAAGCCTCCTTTGTAACTTCCAGAGAGAATAGGAAATCTGAAAGAATAATTCATCCCATTCAAAAGTAAAATAATTGCAGGTGATACAAATTTCCCTAGAAGAGCTTCTCTCTTGTGACTAACATAGACTAGATGCCAGAAGGCTGAAGTTAGAGAAGATAAAACCCATCCCAAGTTACCTCTTCAATTTCAGAAAATACAATTTTGGTCTTTCTATGGCTCAACACAGTGTTGTAAGAAGTGTCAGATTACGTCTTCAAGTTTAGGTGGTGGAAGTTTAGAATTTATATAAATTAGGCTGTACCTGTGACCAGAGGTTGTCCCTAGTCATGACCCTAATCATGACTGTAATCATGAACCCACTATTAAATTCCTACTCCCTTCATCTACCTAGTCAGCAAACAGCCAGTCATGTGGGGTGGAGTTGTCCAATGGCTCAGGTGGGAGTATTCACATGCTTAAAGATAAGCACTTGTCTGAGTGCTTTGCTGGATTAAGACCAAAGTTTTCTCCATGTTTTCTGGTGGCTTCCTTATCTTTACCCTGGCTTTGCTGAATGGACTTTTAGGTATGGGGAAAAAAAGTCACATTTCATTTCTCTTCACCAAATAAAAACTCTCCTATTCTAAGAGTAGGTCACTTGAAGTAGCTACGCATCCCTCTTACTGTCCACTGTTCCTTTTTATCCTTCATTTCCGATAGTATTAAAAGACATTTTCTTTTTCTTAAGAAATAAAGAGATGTAATAATAGAACGTGTAATGACCTGACATAGTAGCCATTGACATCAGTGGGACTCTCTCCATTGACATCAACAGGTTTTGAACTGGGCTCTAAAATGTTAAATGTAGTGAACAGGAATTAAAGAGTTCTCTGATCAATAGCCAAAAGATCAGAATGTCTATAATTTATTAATTCTACTGAAAACAATGGCAAAATACCTGTTTTCTTGTCTAAAATTAATTATTCTTAACCTCTGTGATATAAACAATTCCAATAATCATGATGTACATATACAGATCTATAAAACACATAAATGCATGTAGTAATTAAAAATTAAATTATGATTCAACAGACATAATGAGATGTAAGTATTAATAACCTCATTAAAAAGTCTGATGAATACAAAAGCTCGCCTATTATAATTAGTCTCAGAAAGAAAAGTATTGTTAATCTGCTGAGCAGCTGATGACACAGAAAATTATAAATAATAGAAACATTGCACAAATTAATTCTAGATTAGAAGGACAGAATAGTTTGTGTTTAATAATAGGAAGATCATTTTTAGCAGAGAATAGGCATGATGTTCTGTTGGAGGCTGTTTTAATTATTAGACTCCTTTTGTCTCCCATGATCCTCAATATTTTTAAAAAGAAGTAATCTCTCTCTAATAACAGGTCTAAATGAAGTGATATGATGGCCAGCAGCATGCTACAAATACCACATCATCTAAATACTAATGAAAGATCTCCTTTCAAAAAGTTTTGAGGCTGTGAAAGACCAGTGGGAGACTTTTCAAAATGTAGATTAACATGGAAGACAATTTCTTGGACAATTTTAGGCAGTACGAGTTTGTGATATTCATATCAGTTTGTTATGTATAATTAGTGAATGTTGTCATGATTAAGCTAATTCTGGAGACAGACTTTTTTTATTAGTCTGAGATACTTCTTGTATGTAGGGGCATAGCCTCTGGAAGAGAAACCTAAAAAGGCTAAGCTACCATTATTTATCATATTTGGCAAATAAAATTCATCATTGCTGTATTATGCGCTGCCAGCATACTCTGCATTTGGCACTTTCAGTAAATGACATTAATATTTGTACCTCCACCACCACCTTTCCATGACTTTTAGTAATGCAGTAAATCTAACATATATTAATTTTTTGCATGTAAACTCCAGGCAATGGTATAAAATACAGGTATATTTTTGCCTTCAATTAGCATCATTATTTCTGTTTAGTTATCGGTTCCTTGAAGGGTCAAACTGAGACAATTGCTTATATTAATCATGGCAAGAAATGCTAAGACAGCCCATAGGAGAACCATTTTTTACTTATTGGCTTTTTGTACAAGCTGTATTGGCAAAGTCATTTTGCAACTTTAACGGATGACTCCAGCTTGTAAAACATATTGGTCAAGGTAGGTCATATAGTGTAGTACTTACGGAAATGGAACCAGACAGGTTCAGTTACTACAGTAGTTAAATAATAATGACAAAAAAGGCTGAGTGTTTATCCTTGTTTTTTATGCCCGCAATTAATATCTTTGTGCCATAGGAAATTTAATTCTACAATGTGGTCAAAAGATCAGGCTTTAGTTACTACAATCTCTTCTGGACAAAAGTTACGTTATGTTGCCATTTGTAATTTACAAAACCCATCATCTTAGCTTGAGTATTTGATGAAGATTGAAGTTATGACATTATTGAGAGTGGAATCATTTGTGTCCAAAAAACAGGACACATGAAGTGTCTGTAGAAGTAGCAGTAAAAGAGTTAGTTAGGAAGAATCCTTTCATTTTAAAATAAAAATCTTCCATAGTGGAAGTTTTCAGTCAGAAACTAACTATTAGAATTGAATCCTGAAGTCTGCTTTTATCTCAAGGATGGTCTGGGTTTTCTAGTGTAGACATGTGCTTGGTCTTATTGAATGCAAATCTGCTATCATGAAAAGAAAATACTGAAATTCACTTATTGTCATGTAAAGGTAAGAGGTTAACAATAAAAGATACTTTGGGGTCTAACAGACAACACCTTTTATTTTGTCCTTAGATTAGCTGTTTACACTTTCCATTTTGAATCAGGATTTTGTTCTTCACCGTTGGTGAGCGACATTGAGTGCCCACTAATCCTGAACACTTTGCTGTCTCACCTCAGGGGTTTAGCCTTAATCTGTCATTGATTTAAAGTCCACTGATGTCTTTGGATATTTCTATATAGGCAGGTACAAAGAGATATACGTTTGTTCTTACCCATGCATTGATCGGCCCTAACCAAGCCTGCTCAGTCACACATTCTCATGGTACCACACTGAAGTTACTGAAGTCTTTAGAGAGGTATCAGTCTATTATTTGGGCCACACATCTGCGTTAGTGCACCTAAACGTCTTCCCAGCTGATCCCAAAGTTTCTGCAGTAAATTCATAATGCACACGGTGCCTTCTGTTTGTCCTCTCTTACCCATGTAAACAAACCCTCAATACCAGCATGCTTCATAGCTCTGCTCCACTCTTCCATTCTTCCTTCTTGCCCCAGCTTCCCGGAAGGACAAAGCTGCCCTGGAGGGCAAGTGCAGTCAGTGCAGACACGTAGATGTGCCCGGTGACAACTGGGAGTCTCACACAGTGATGAACTGGGAGTAGGGTGCGAGAACTTGCTGCTGCCAATAAGCAAAATGCCCAGAGAATATTCCTTTGAGGTAAGAGTCTTCCCCTTGCCGTTCCTGACAAGTGTAATACACTTAGCAAAGCAAGACTTTTTCATGTAAGTTGTAAGAAAGTACCAACATAAAAAATATAATTTTTTTAGTGCTTACAGCAATACATTTTGAGCACCAGACAGAAAAGCACATGAAATACTTCAAATAACATCCATTACGCTGCAGAGTAAGTTATCACATTGACAATTAATGAAATCAAGTTCTGGAGTTTATGGGAAAGTAAGCTATGCTTGTGATAAAAAGGAATGAACAGAATAATACTGCATTAAGATGCTCTTCCAATGTAGAAGTTGCTTCACAACAAAGTGAAAAAACTCTGCCAACAAGGCTTTCAAAGTTAAATAAATCTACTTGCATTTGCTGTTCTAATTTAGCAGGCCAGTATTTCAAAGAAACCCTGGAGATAAGCAAGCTGGCAGGAAAATGAGAGAGGTTGTGGTAGGGAGGAGAGTGAGAAAAGAGTTTGGGCCTGAATTACTCTTGGCATTTGCAGGTTGTGAGTAATGTTAATAAAAATTGCGGCTGCAACAATGATGACTCTCTGTTATAATACATACTGTCAGGAGCAGCCTCTTCAGTGACCTCTGGTAATATGATTCTGCTGGTGGACACTTGAGAACTTGCCGAGGAAGCAACTTAGAATTGCAGAAATGGCAAGCCATTCCTCATTCCCCAAGCAGGAATCTGGCACTGAACTGGAGATTCAAAAACTACAACCTACAATGCACAAAAAATAAATAAAAAAATAAGAAAACCTTTTCTTTTTCTTACATGAGAGGAACACTTCCATGCTATGGGATATAAGGGTCATGATAGCACATAACCACAGGGTCTTTGTCTAACAGATCAATAACTTTTCTTTTGACTGTGTAAAAATGTTTTTTGTCCACAAGAAAACTGGTGAATGAACAAAGCAATTGGAAAAAGCATTGCCTTTTACATGCTTGAGGCAAACACAGTAATCTATTGCTCATATCTTTTGTTAGTACTCTAACAGTTTTAATAGTACTCTGTATTTCATTTTCAGCCCACTTGTAAAAGTACAAATGCAGCAATTATCCACAAGCATTTGCTAGAGAAATACAACATATAATTACAACAGCAAAAAACCACCAGATTTGCAGTTCTGCAGGAGTTTGGTTTTACAATTTCAATAACACTTTAAAATGAAAAAAAAAGACAGATGCTTATCTTAGCCACTAATCCTGGAGAAAAAGTTTTTTATCAGAGTAATACACAGTAAAAAGTAACTAATCATTAACACTCCACCAGTCTAGTTGCTAGAATCTGTAACTACCAATTTCCTGGGGTTTCTGCCTAATAGAAACTGTATTCATCATTTTATTTGTTCCTGAAGTACAGCAAAGTAAAGTAGTCGAAGAAGCTGTGTGAAAGAGAGTCAGCTCCCTGCCATGAACAAGCAGGTTTCTGCCTATTACAGTAAATAAAATATCCAAACATTGTTTAAAAACCTTATTTTAAATTTGAAATTTTTGTACTGTTTCTTTTCCTTCTCCTCTCCTCCCCACAAAAACCATGAGAAAAGTATTTTCGGTTCTAAATGAATGTGGGAAGTAAGGCATATGGATGACAAGTGCCATGGTTTAATCATTATTTGTATCCTATCCACTCCTTTCACATAAAACTTGTCTCTCACTTTGTTGCACTGAAACTATTTACCAAAATTTTGCACTTAGAAATAAAGAAGACACTCAGATGTAACTGCTTTTTTTTTTCTGATACTCTTGGTAAATTTCAATGATTTTGTCTTGCAATTTATTTAATATTTAAAAACAATTTTTAAAAAATGTTAAAAGCTGCATTAAAAAATTGCTTTGGGTTAAACAGAACATTTGAGTCCTTAAAGTTTCCATTAGGTTTTGAAATCAGGAGCCTTTCTCGTGTATAATGCAAAACAATAAAGTAACAGAACTCATTTAATGACACTTGTAACATCTGTAATTTATTTAACTAACCAAAGTACGGCCACCAGATGATGTTATCGCAGGTTCTTCTAAGTTTTGTGTTGTCTTTCCTTGCTGATAATCCAAACAACTTTATTTTGCTGGAAGGATCTATATAGAAATTGGGAATGAAAAAAAAAATTACTTGGATATGCAGAGGAAATTTAACTAAGGTCACGGAACATCCCTAAGTAATCCTTGGACACTTAACATGATCAAATTTTTCAGGTGCCTGTTCTGAACTCTCTTATTCTGCTTTGAAATGCTATGGTTCTTTGCCTAGCTCCTGGTGATAAATATTCTGACCACTACAGCTGGAAACTTGACCATATCATTAATAGTCAAGCATGGAGTAAAGAAAGCCACATGCATAAAGAAAAAGCACATTGCTCGGGCATAGTACTTAAAATCCTTTCAATGACTTTTATTTTGCTGAAGAGCAAGAGCTTCCAGCTTTCTCCTGGAGGTTTGTGGATTATTACCATTAGTATTATCAGTCATACCTATCACTTCAGTATCTAAGGAACCTCAACAAAAAAAAAAATCACTCGTTCAACTAGAGAAGGTACTGTTAGAGCCTGAAATAATGTATGTTCTCTCTAACCTCAATGAACAAGACAGTTGCCAGGAGTAAAAACGGAACAGAATGATAGCAGTCACATCACAGCACTTCAGAGTTTTGGTGTGGTTTAACCCGCGCTGGCAATGAAGCACCACACAGCTGCTTGCTCACTGCCTCAAGGCAGGATGGGGGAGAGAATTGGAAGATTAAAAATGAGAAAACTTGTGGGTTGAGACAAAGACAGTTTAAGAGGTAAAGCAAAAGCCACGCATGCAAGCAAAGCAAAACAAGGAATTCATTAACTATTCCCCATCGGTGGGCAGGAGTTCAGCCATCTCCAGGAAAGCAGGGCTCCATCACTGGTAACAGTAACTTGGGAAGACAAATGCCATAACTCCAATCATCACTCCCTTCCTTCTTCTTCCCCCAGTTTTATACACTGAGAATGATGTCATAGGATCATAGAATCATATAACAGTTTGTGTTGGAAAGGACCTTTAAAGGTCATCTAGTCCAACCCCCCTGCAATGATCACGGACATCTTCAACTAGACCAGGTTGTTCAGAGCCACATCCAACATGACCTTGAAAGTTTCCAGGGATGGGGCATCTACCACCTCTCTGGGCAACCTGTGCCAGGGTTTCACCACCCTCATGGTAAAAAATTTCTTCCTTAGATCTAGTCTAAATCTACCCTCTTTTACTTTAAAACCATTACCCCTTGTCCTGTCGAAACAGGTGATAAGAAAGATGGGGACAGACTTTTTAGCAGGGCCTGTTACAATCAGGCAAATCCATCTCTCTCCAATTTAGAGAGAAGGATGATGTGGAGGACTGTGTCAAAGGCCTAACACGGACAGACTTTTTAGCAGGGCCTGTTACAATCAGGCAAATCCATCTCTCTCCAATTTAGAGAGAAGGATGATGTGGAGGACTGTGTCAAAGGCCTAACACAAGTCCAGATAGATGACATCAGTAGCTTTTCCCTTGTCCACTGATGTGGTCACTCCATCATAGATGGCCACTAGGTTGGTCAGGTAGGACTTGCCCTTGGTGAAGCCATGCTGGCTGTCTCAAATCACCTCCCTGTTCTCCATGTGCCTTAGCATAGCTTCTAGGAGGATTTGCTCCATGATCGTCTCAGGCACAGAGGTGAGGCTGACAAGATGGTAGTTCCAAGGGTCCTCCTTTTTACCCTTTTTAAGTTGGGTGCAATGTTTCCCTTTTTCCAGTCTCCAGGGACTTCACCCGACTGCCTATCAGGGAGAGTGTCTGGACAACTACATCAGCCAGTTCCCTCAGAACTCTGGGATGCATCTCGTCAGGTCCCATAGACTTCTGCATATTCAGATTCCCCAGGTGGTCTCAAACTTGATCTTCTCTTACAGTGGGAGGGACTTCGCTCCTCCAGTCCCCATCTTGCAGGCCATCCCCTTGAGAGGTGCGAGAAGAGACACTGCCAGTGAAGACTGAGGCAAAGAAGTCATTCAGTAACTCAGCCTTCTCCCTGTCCGTTGCTACCAATCTGTCAGTCTTGTTCATCATGGGGGGGTATACTTTCTTTGATCCTCCTTTTCTGGCTGACATACCTGTAGTAGACCTTCTTATTATTTTCTGCATCCTTTGCCAAGTTCAGCTCCAGCCTCACCTTGGCCTTCCTGATCCCATCCCTACACAACCAGGCAGTGTGCCTTTACTCTTCCCAGGATACCTGTCCCTGCTTCCACTGCCTCTGCATTTCCTTCTTGCCCTTTAGTCTGCCCAGCAGGTCTCCACTCAGCCATGCTGGTCTCTTGCCTTCCTTTCCTTTCTTGCACTCTATGGAAGGCGTCCATAAAGATCTGCCAGCTCTGTTCTGCTCCTTTGTCCCTGAGGGCAGTTTCCCACAGGGTCCTATTGACTAACTCCCTGAAGAGCTGGAAGTTTGCTTTCCTAAAATTCAGGGTCCTGACTTTACACTTTGCTTGTCCCTTATCCCTCAGGACTGTGAACTCCCCCAGAGCATGATCACTGCAGCCCAGGCTGTCTCCAATCTTGACGTCACCAGTTAGTTCAGTTGCATTGGTGACCAACAGGTCCAGTATGGCATCCCCTCTGGTAGAGCTGTCTATGACCTGGCAGAGGAAGTTATTCTCCATGCACTCCAGGAGTCTCCTGGATTGCCTTCAGCTCGCCGTGCTACTTTTCCAGCAGATATCAGGGTGGATGAAGTCCCCCAGCAGGATGAGAACCTGTGAGAGTGATGCCACCTGTAGCTGGAGTAAGAAGGCTTCATCAATAGACTCCCCTTGGTTGGGTGGCCTGTAGTAGGCACCAACCACAAGGTTCCATTTGTTGCTGTGGTCTCTGATTCTTACCCACAAGCTTTCAACCTGTTCATGGTTATTCTTCAGAGGCAGCTCTTCACACTCTATCCATTTCTTGATGTAGAGGGTAATGCCTCTCCCTCTCTTTGCTCACCTGTCTTTTCTGAATAGCCTGTAGTTATCGATAGCTGCAGTTCAGTCACGGGATTCATCCCACCAAGTTTCAGAAATGTCAACAAAGTCATAGCTTTCTAGCAGCATGGTGGCTTCCAACTCCTCTTGTTTGTTGCCCGTGTTGCATGCATTGGTGTAGAGGCACTTCAGCGGGGCTGTTGTCAGTGTCACTCTCCTAGAGGAACATCCCTTAATTCCTTTGTGGTATTTCACTGGTGATTCCCTGTTGGCTCGTACTACCTCAGGTGCCCCTGGCTTGTCTCCGTAAGGCTTCAAGTGTGCTGCATTGTGGTCAGCACATCTCAGAGCAACAGGCTGAGGGCCCTCACTAGCATCCCATCCCTCTAACCTTGGTGTGTCATCCCATAGCTTGTCATGGGCAAGCCTGATATTTTCCTGGTCACCCTTCAAGTGTGGTTTAAAGCCCTGTCAGTAAACCCTGCTAGGTTGTGAGAAAAGACCCTCTTCCTTCTTTGAGAGAGATGAATCACATCTGATGCCAGCAAGCCAGGTGCCATGTAGGACATCCCATTATCAAAAAAACAAAAACTGTGGCAGTGACACCAGTCATGGAGTCCTATATTAATAGACTGGGACAGTCTGTTTCTTCCTATGTTGCTGCCCACAAATGAAAGGAGGGAGGAAAAAATAACCTGCGTTCCAGATTCCCTAAGCAACCATCCCAAGGCCCTGAAATCTCTTTTGATTTCCCTTGGACTATGCGTTGCAGCTTCATCACCACCCATGTGGAAGAGTAGTAGTGGGTAATACCCCAAGGGTGGTACCAGACTAGGAAGTATCCTAGTGATGCCCTTAACCCAAGCCCCAGGGAGGCAGCAGACTTCCCTAAGAGAAGGGTCTGTCTGGCATATTGGACCCTCTGTTCCCTTCAGAAGAGAGTCACCTACAGCTATAACCTGTCTTTCCTTCCTTGTGGAGGTGGTCATGATGCAGGGGGTAGGCCTTTCTGATATCTGGTGTATTTGGGCCATTGTCCACATCATCCATGAACAGTCCTTCCATATCCAGTGCCTCATACTGTTGTACAGAGGCACCTGGGAAGGCAAGATGGGCAAGGAGGGGGTTTGCCTGCCGCCATAAGCATGGACTTGCCTCCAATCACCCCTTTCCTTTAAGCTACCACCTTCAGCCTGGTGGGGATACAGGACCCCCTTGATCTTGGGTCATATGGTATGGAATATCCTTTTGGTCACTTGGGGTCAGCTGGTGAGGTGGTGTGAAAAGCAGAAAAGGACTTGTCTCTGTGTAAGCACTGCTCAGCAATAACAAAAAGATCTCTATATTATCAACACTGTTTGCAACACAAATCCAAAACATAGCTTCATATGAGCTACTATGAAGAAAACTAATTCTATCCCAGCCAAAACCAGGACAAGTTTGAAGTCTGTAATCATTGGAACAATAATCCCCATGAATTCTGGGAGAAACTAAAGAGAATGAAATGTGAAAAGAAACTGTGTGAAGTCAATAAAGCAGGGATGAAAAAGGAAGTTGGGCAAAAGAAAAGCTGAGGTGCAGATCAAGACAAGTGGATAGAGAAATCAATTTTAAAATGCAAACATAATTTTATATATGCATTTCTTATAAGCCTATTATTTAGGTTTCCAAGTACAATCACTTCCATTTTGTCAGTGTGTTAGAGCTAACAAAGACAGCACACAGACAACAAAAAGATTGTTTAAGATATTCCATTGCTTTTTGGGGGGGACTTCATGCAGGCAAGCAGCATCAACAAGGGAAGATCATATACTGGAATTATTAGGAAGGGGAGCATATTAGATTAATTTTGTATACTGGTTTTGGAAAAAATATGTACTGAATTCTGATTATTTCCCTATATATTCTATAATACTTCTCATAACTATGCACTTACTAGACCTAGGTAGATATATATGCAAAATGGAATGGAGCTATACCTTTGTATATAATGCGTAGATGTTATACATAATTATGTACACACTTGCAGTCTCCGTGGATTTGAAAGTTGAGTTCTATGCACTGATATTGAGAACTTCCTCTACATTTCCCTGAAATGAGAGCTGTAGCTCTCATACTTGCAGTGCAGAGCCAGAGTATCTCTTCTTTCCGTGACCTGACTGACTACTGGCAGCTGGTCACATATCCTTTAATCTCCAGTTAGACTCATCCACCACTATTGAGCCCATACGAAGGACTCATTGCCAGAGAGTTTCACTGCTGTTAGGGAAGGCTGGTCTCCTGGCAAGGTTTCAGACTTTACAGAGGTCTCAGTTGAGGGCAATAACTCCTACCTGCAAGTTTGAGCTATGGTCTTTAGCCCCTCATTTTGGATCCATTACCAGGCACACACCCCAGGGTGAGATTCTCCACAACACGGTCACACAACCAAAGCACAGGGCAGTAAGAGGCCTAGAAAACTGCATTGTCCATATGTGTGCATATGCACACATACAACAAACATCAAAACACATAATGGAATGACAATGTACTTGTTCCCATGTGAGAAATACACAATTGACTCAGCTATTTTTGAAAACTTTAGTGAATCAAAAAATATCACATTATTTTTAAGATGAGTCATGAGAATGGGAAATATTTTTTCAGAGTTAAAATTCTACTAAATAGCTGAGCAATAAGTACCTTGATTTCCCATTTACCCAGAATTCCCATTTTGACTAGGATTCAAATTACCATCTGTATTTGAGTAAGTTGCCTTAGACTGCCTTTGCGGTCAATGGAGAGAAGTTGGCATTTCCACGGCACAATTTATTTCATCTTAAAATAGATGTCTGAAGCAGGTCAGACGAATTGTGCCCTTGCAGTGCCTTTTACTCCCCATTGACTATAAAAAGCATGACTAGCTCAGATGTACACGTCTACCCTGTAGACATTTACAGGTAGGTGATAAATTCCACACTATATGATTTATGATGAACTGAATTTGATGATCAAGGAGGGATGAATTCCAGCTGAACTTTTCCAGCGCCAAAGCCAGATCATTTATAGGGTTTCTTTGCAAATTGGATACCACTATGTCTTCTAAGGGATTGAACTCATGCTGTAGCCTTAAGTGATATGGCACTTAAACAGACATTCAGCCCTTATTTCTTCATAACACTGATGGAAATGTGGTCATCTCTGAAACCATCCCACCCTTTTGAAACTTTCCTTGGCAGATTTGACTGAATAAACTCATAGATTCAAAAGTTATTAGGGGAAAACCAACAGAGAAATAAACAGTTAGCACTGGCACATAAGTGTCTGCGGGAAACCATGATAAAAATTTCCAGGTTAGGAAAATGGATTTTCACCTTCTATTTAGCCATGAGTAATTAATTGAAATAAGATATAATAACAGCATAAATAAAACCACTCATGTCAGACTATATCTTTTGCTTCTTCATTTCCTTACTACTCCTTATACACAACTAGTTGAGTATTTTATTTGTGATAAAAAATATCTCATACTGATCCCACTGAAACCAAGCTAATACTAAATATGAGTAAGAGTTTCATTATTCAATAATATACATCTCACTGTACAATTTTGTCTGATAAACTGTAAGATTTCTGTGGTTCAGGGACTGTCATTTATTTATTGTTAGCTTTCTAAGTATATCATCTATGCAACTATCATACATAACAGACAGAAAGAGTAGTGTTATTTGCACAGAGAGAATAATAAAATCACTGTAGTTTAAGCAAATTTCTTCTTAAGTAGTGAAATGTCTTCTTAAGTAATGGTCATTCTGAATTTTAATATTTTACACTTTCCAAATTTGTACTGCAATACTGAACTTTGATTTGTAACATTTCAGGCTCCAGGTACATTGCACAAAGATGAATGTTATTTGAAAATAACTGTTACGTCAAGTGTCTATTTTTTCACTTGCTTCTTTGTTCTAGCTGCTGAGAGAAGCAGTAATATTTTTCTACCAATATTACCATAAAGGACATTAACCTGGATGTTCTCAAAAGAGTTAGACCCAAGAACTGTTGAATGCATTGAAAAATCTCACATTGAATTCAATTTTCTTTGTTTTGGTTCTTGTAGAGACCACTCTTACTTTAAGAATGAGATAAAAATAAATTATTTGTGTTCCTTCATGCACTTTTAAAGGGTATTTTCCACTTAAACTCTTATGCCGTAATTCCATTGTTCTATGGGAACCATATCATATCCAGTTTCTTTGTTATAGCCTAGTCCTTTCTAATATCCACTCTTGAAAGGAAACTGAAAAAAATATATTTTTTCAGAAGCTATACTTTCTCATTTCAAAGACCAGAAGTTATTTGTTATATTATTTTGAGCTAAATTACTTTACTATTATACTCTGACTATAGAGTGAGAAGAGTCAGAATAAGGCAAATTTCAGTGTGAAACTGCTGTAAGGTATTTAATAATGCCTTAATTTATTTAACCAATTTATTTAACCTTATTTAACCAATTTATTGGTTTATTTAACCAATTTATTTAACCTTACACAGCATGGAATCACCATGTTTCCTTACAGAACCATTTCCTTACAGGAATTTTTAAATGTTGCATGGTGTTGAATAGGGTTTAGAGATGTCTCTATACTCTCCAAATCTATTCTCTGACCTTCATAGGTCTTGTTATCCTATGAGGTTTTCATAAAATAAGCAATACAAGTTGGCAGAATACCTAGGAGTATACCTGGGAGAACAAGAAATTACGTGGTGAGAACAGGTCAGAGTCACAGTTACATCAGTGTTTGACATACAAAGGATTCACTCTCTTAACAGGCTTAGATGAATTCTCTATGTGAGGTTTGTACTATTGGCTATACATATGCTAAAGGTGCTGCTGGTATAAATTAAATGCCACAAAGAACACCCTGTATGCTATTAAGACATTAAACTCTTGCTTCATATTCAGGTCCATGGTGTTGTACATGATACAGTTTGTTTTGTACTCAATTTGAAATGTTTCAATGGGCTTTTTTGTTTTAGAATTATGTTGTGTAAATATGAAACTGAATTCATAAGTAGGAAACTTATCAAATGGAAAGAAAAAAAAAGAGGATCTGACACTTGATCATTAAATATGCTCCTCTCAGGAACAGAAGAGGTGTTCAGAAGGTAATTGTTGATTGTTAATTTTAAAATGGCCTGAAGAAGTAACATAAATAACAACCTATTTAACTTTGCCACTTAGAGAAGCTGTACATTTTTTACTCTAAATAGTTGTATTTGTTCTATTTCAAAACCGTTAAACATTAACTTAATTTTAATTGGGTCCCTAGTGAACACCCCTATGCCATGAGGTGTGAACCTCATGAAGTTCAAAAAGGCCAAGTGCAAGGTGTTGCACATGGGTTGGGGCAATCCCAAGCACAGATATAGGCTGGGTGGAGAATGGATTGAGAGTACCCCTGCCAAGAAGGACTTGGGGGTACTGGTGGATGAAAAGCTGGACAAGAGCTGGCAACATGTGCTAGCAGCCCAGAAGGCCAACCATATCCTGGGCTGAGTCCAAAGAAGCATGGCCAGCAGGTTGAGGGCAGGGATTCTGCCCCTCTACTCCACTCTGGTGAAACCCCACCTGGAGTCCTGTGTCCAGCTCTGGAGCCCTCAGCACAGTAAAGACATGGACCTGTTGTAGCAAGACCAGAGGTGGGCCACAAACATGATAAGAGGGATGGAACACCTCTCCTACGAAGAAGGGCTGAATGAGTTGGGGTTGATCAGCCTGGAGTCAAGAAGGCTCTGGGGAGACCTGATTGCAGCCTTCCAGTACATGAAGGGGGCCTGCAAGAAAGTTGGAGAGGAACTTTTTATAAGGGCATGTACTTTTTTATAAGGGCATTTATACATGCACTTTTTTATAAGGGCATCCCTGTACGATCTTTGGTTCTGCAAAAGACCACTTAGGTTTCTACAAGACTATTTTTTCATTTATATTATTATTTGAGTATGTTGATATTATACTAATTCTTATAAGTCAATAAAGCTTGGAAAAAGAAACAGAAATGCTGTTTGACGAGAGACCCAGACCAACTATCAACACAAAACTTGTATTGATTCAACACAAGTTGAACAATGCAAGTAATGACTTCCCCAGTAGCAGAAGTCCATGACGGAGGAAAAAACAAACTCCAGGTCTTCAGAATTATTACAGTCTAGCTTCCAAACCACTTACTTATCTTTCTGTCCCAGTGCAATCTTATGTGGTAGGGACCTCTAACTACTAACATAGTAGCAATGCTGGAATGAAGCCAGGGGCTGAACCAGTGTCATTGCTGATCAGTGTCCCCAGGCCAGAGCAGTAACTGAGCTACGTAAATAGGAAGTAGGTTGGGTGGATAGAGGACCCATTTTTATTTCTTACAGTAAGGTCCCACATAAATGTACTAGCTCAGTCTGGTTGGTTGATGGATACCGTAGAGGAGAGAAGCAAACCAAAGCAGGTCTCTGGAAACTAGAAAGACACCATGCGTGCTGAAATGAACTGGAAACAATAGCGAGCAGAGGTGTGAGCACGTGGTGCTTCAGCACCTATAAGCAAGCAGTCTCATTCTGTCAAAACTGGCAGCTGTGAGCAAAAACGGCCAAGACAGGCTCTTTTTTGGGTGTTCTTGGGGAACATCCTTGCTGCAACAACCATTCCAAAGCTTCTGCATCCCCGTGGACCAGATCACTCAGGGACCCTGGAATTTGCTGTGGCTTTAGGCCACATAGCTTTCCCAGTTGCCTCAGACCCAGCCTTTGCTTCTTGAAGGAAGTTAAGGATAGTTAACCAACTTTGCTTAAGGATTTCACAATATTGTAACCAACTAAAAATGGGCTACAATGTAACCATTCAGTGATAATCACACTCATCCTTGCCAGAATCTTTATCTGCAAAAGATAAACAGATAAAGAGGATACTTTATTTCCAGTTCTGTGTTCTTTGTTACTGCAAGAAATGGCAGCTACTTCTCTCTGGTGCACAGCAGTTGTTAGCCACCAGTAGACATTCTTTTGCTTCACAACTGAAGTCCTGAAAATGGTAACATGATCTGAAATACAGTGAAGTGTTAGTACATTTGTCCTTCTACAAGACTTGTATTAACTCTTATTCTTTTGGAGTTATTAGCCACCCACAGGCATTTTAATCATCTAGCATCTCTCTACCTGACATATTTGTTACACCTCATCCTATTGGAAGACAGTACTTCATATGTTCCATGTTTTCCACTCACTCAAAGTAGAGGGTGGGTATGCTTTCCAGTTATCGGTTCTAGTCACACTAGACTGTGAAATTTCAATCAAGACCTCAGTGAATGAGCACTCCTGATGACATTAACCATTGCATTTCTTAACACAGGTGTTCCAGTTGAACTTCTTGTAGTGTATTTTTCCTCTGTAATTCTCATAAGGAAAATAAACTGTATTAAGTCACTCCTTAAGGAAACGCTGACTGTCCTTGCTGATAGCTGAGGAGGAAGTGGTAAGTCACTGTGAAGAAAAAGGAGCCTTCCCTTAGAGAAAACTATGCTTGAATAAGGTGGCAACTTCAATAGCACCATTTCAATGAAAGAGGGAAAAACTACTATAAATTTAGGTACTACTTCTTCTCAGAAAATATATGCCATTTTAAGAGCAGCCACTATGACTTGGCACAGAATGAGTGAGGTTTTGCAACTGATACAATACAAATGTATTTTGTCATTTGTAATGTGCGTCCCTCCCTTCTGGGGCAATGGAAGCATTTATATAAGTTGTGCTGATTTTATGTAACATTTATGGAGCAATTCAAATAAATTAGTGTCCTCTATGCAAACAGGTATACTGAAGTCAAATCAAAAATATTTTATCACTCTACAAGATAGGCACTTCAATTTTGTATCAGAAACTAAGCTTGGCATACAGCAATGGTTTTAGTAACGAAGAGAAATGCAAATAAGAGCTAACAAACAAACCCAAAGCAATGCAATTTGTGATTTAAAATGTTAATTTTAATCTTACCTTTATGGTGTGATGGGTATTTAGGAGAACATTCTAATATTCTACCTAAGTATTACCATAAACACAAAGGTCTTCTGGTTCATAGAAAGACTCATAGTGATGACAAAGGACTTCAGATCAGATATGTAGTCCTTAATTTAGTACGGCTATTAAGCATTTGTAAATGTTAAGCACATGTTTAGATTGTTTTAACAAATAGGGGTAGAGTTATGTATGCAAGCAGCTTCATGATTTGAACCCTTAATGTGAACATGCTGAAGACTACCGTACAGCAAGATTTAATTTTTAGCTACGGGGAATGTAAATTCATGAATTAATAAATCTTTTTGGCTTTCTTTCATTGTCTCAATACATCTTTTTTTCATTACACAGTCAGTAGAGTTCCACCTTGCAATGGTTCATATCAGCCTGTGGGTACCAAAGACGCATAATATATGGTACAAGTATTTTTCTTCTAGCAGTGGGTGGTCTGATTCCTTAATCAAGCTGACTTTTTGTATTAAAAAGCTTAACTCAGCTTTTGCTCTAAGAAAATGTATTTTACCCTGCTTGACTACGTTTATTTTAAAGTATGTGTGTGCATACATGCATGGCTCAGTGCCTAGTAACTGTATTATGTAGCCAGGAACATCTCAGTGTTTCCATTACAATTCTTTGCTTCTGGAGATCTATCGCAAGGCAATAAAAATTTGCTCAACTCTGAAAACAAGGTTTCTGTGTTTTAATGTATATTTCATTCAGGAAAAAAAAAAAAAAAGTTCAGTTTCAGTAATAAAATTGCAAGGAAATAAAGAGAGAAAGATAGAGAGTAGGAAAAAATTTCTCACCGAGCCTGTATTGTTTTTGGTTTTTTAATGCCAATTTTTCAGACCATTGCTTACTACAAAAGGACATTAATGCCTACATATTTCCAAGGGAAAATGCACTTTAAAAGGTTTCTGACATCTATAATACCTACTTCTAATTGTTGTATAGTTTCATCGTTTTTGGTTTTCTTTAAATCAACATACTCTCTTTATTTTTCTAGGTTGGATATAATTTTTGTCCTGTTATAAGAGTTATATTTCTTGGCTTCAGATAAAGTTTATATGAACTGTGTCTTATATCTCTGTTTCTCCAACATTTTAATGCACTGTACTACAGCTGTGTGTGAAAACAAAAAAAAAACAGGTAACTAAAGAAAGCTCAGGAGTCATGATTTTGAAGAGTTTAAACACATAAATATAGCTCAAGAAGAATTTGTTATTTTGAAATTATTCCTTTTCTGCATTAGCGTGAAACAGAGGACAATCAAACTTTGAAGAGAGTGTTCTTTTCTTTTGGAGTAACAAATAGATGAATAATCATTTTGCATGACAGAGAGCCAACATCAAGTCCTAGCTGGGAACTTGAAGTGAACCATGAATCTAAGATGACTGTGCTTAGGCTTTTCAGTTTGAACTATGCTACTCCATACACTCAGTTAAGGACCCATCGTAGCCAAGACATGAATCTCTATTTTCCACCTCTCTGTTGACTATGTTCTCTCTTGGTTTGTTTGATCATTGGGAAATGGTAAAAGTTCTTGGTTTTGTATCTGCTACAGTATGATTACAGCGAGATATACATCAGGGAAAACTCTGCCACCTGTGTTTCAACAAGGATTTTTCTTCTGAAGTAAAATTCTCTTTTGGACATTTGTAGCTGAAATCCATTCATTAGAAAATATGTAAGCACCCTGAAGAGAGCAGATTTTATCAGAGCAGGGGGCCATCAGAGGCTAACCACAAACACTCACACAATGTCAATGTCATCATAATACAAAAGTCTGTCCTACACATAAAATTGCCAGTAATTCAGATAAGGATAGAAATCCCACGGGTAACAAATATAGATCACCATCTAGAAGAGTTCAAGGTGGTGATCCTTTTAAAAGCTGCAACTGTTTTGAGTGCAACTCATCTCCTTTTGCACATCCTTCTTTCTCCTGGTAAACAAATTCACTCTGTTTCAGTCATTCTAAAGTACTGTTTTCTGAGGGTTTGCCTTACCACTTCATGCTATTGTTGCTTCCCTTTTACTTGATTCTTAGGAAAGATATATATTCCCTCTCTTCCCTCTCCAAATTCTTGTTAAAACAAATTGCTTTAAAAAGTTTCTGAGATGATCAGACAGTGTTTGTCCTCTTTTTTTTCATTCTGGTAGTAAGTTTCCTAATTAACTATTCATATACATAAAAAAAATTTCCTAAATTTTGTGTGCAACTTAGGATCTGGATCTGGTCATGAAGAGAACCAGGAGTGACTGTGTTTCCTTCCACCTCTGAGAACTTGTGTCTAAATCACAGTTTGAATGAATAGATAAATCTAATCCACTGCAATCTTCAGTTTCACTGCATCTTGTTGTGGTTACATCTTTCTTTTAAAGAGATTCAGGTCTGCAGATTTACGCTACTGGAAGTCAGGACAGATGTGGTAACAGAAGTCAGTAGGATAGATGATTGCACATTTGCTATCAAGTTTAGTTGCAGCCAGCATTGATAGTGTCACTTTTATGAGCACTGTAGGGACAAATATTCAATGATGGAGAATGCCTCCTCAGAGCTCCTTGGGATTTTGAAAGATTAAGTTTATAGTACAATCATGTGACATCCCAAAAAGTAATTTTTACTCTGTTACAAAGTTTTGTATTCATTTAGCTGATGTATTACACTGATAAATCCCACTCATCGTATTTTATAGAGTGATATATTGTTGTAAGGACCTTACTGGAGTCTTCTATTTGTTTTGGCTTGATGGATCAAAAAATTGTTTGCATTGTACAGGTCTGTTCATTTAATAGGTATTCATTTAAATGGGTAATAAGATACAAGGGTTGTGTAATGAGATGGAAAATTGCTAACCACATATTAGGTGATTATTATGGGTTTTTGTCCAAATCAATTTTGGCAGAAAATAATAAATCTAGAAAATGGACTTGGAACCTACATTTCAGATTGGTAATCAGTAGGTCACTCTTGTGAAAATATTTTCCCATTTGTTCTTGTTTAATGGGGAAAGAAGCCATTGCCTTATTTAACAGCAATTTCACAGAGAGATACAGAAGCCATACGAAAAAGGATATGTATCTGGGTTAAAAATTCCCCAAGACATAAAGTCATATCTTCGGTCTTTTTTCTCTACTGAATATTCTCTATTGAGATTTTTGCTGGTCATCTCCTAAAATAAGTAGCCTCCATAATGGCCAGGAAAAAGAAGGGTAGAAGCAGAAGCTGTATATGTGATTAGGATACTAGGAAGACAGCTCAAGTGTGGACTTACCAGGGAAGGTTTGGGTCATACTTTCCCCAACCTTGCTATGGTGTTCCAGTATGGCTCTCCCTCAGCCCTCCAGCCAGAGTCCATGTCAGAAGAAAGCTTCAATCCCTCTCCCAGAACACACATTCTGGCAGTGATGTAGCAGGAGAGATATAGAGGATTCACAAGGATGTTGAAGACTTCCCTTGTCTGAAGCCCCACTAAGGACCACTATCATGCTCTTCTCAAGGTGGGAAATCTCATTGTCCCATCCTTTGGGACTTCTGTCATCCTACTTTGTATATATATATTTTTTAAAGCTTCATGTTCATCCGCCTAGGGTTTAGCACAAACCAAAATTCTGAAATGTCTGTATAGCATGTCCATGCAGTCATTATCTATGCCTTGTGTCCACAGAAAAATAATTCTGATGTAATCAGGCAATAGTGGAGGACAAGTAAATTGCAGTGGTAGAAGCTGAGTGTAGCCTGACTAACCCTGTGCTTCGTGCTGTGTGAATTGATGACCAGAGCTCTAAGATGAAGTCTTCGAGCTAAAAGCTATTTCCCAATAGGTTAACTAACAGCAACAAGAAAACATAGAGCAGCTGCCTATATACTTCTCAGCTCTTACAGACTGTGAGGAGGTCATCTAGACTATTGCAAAGGAAAGTTAATATCAAAATTAAGTCATTTCTGAATAATTTGGTTTAAGTCTGGCCTAAAAGAATAACATCTGCTCACATGGTCATTTACAGCTCAAAAGCTTTCTTGGAAGCTGTTTCTTTCCCCAGCCCGAGAGCTACTAATTTGCTAAGTTACAGCTGTGATGTACTACCAGACTGTGAAGCAATTTCAATGCTAATAAATTAAATATGCTTCTGACCTTTCTCCAGCACTGAAGCCAGCTAATGTAGAAAGACTGGCACCCATACTGTTAGAGAGTCTTTTTATGCAGACCACACTGAAAATATCCAAAATGACTACTGAGAATAGTCATCGGGCTGTGGTAACTCCCAAAGTGTACCCAAGAATTATTTAAGACACAGGTAGTCTGTCCAGGCCAAAACTGAATAAAGGATTGTACTAATAATTCAGCAATGTAGACAACTGAATACCAGTATGATGAATGTTGCCTGACACTATTTAATTCACTGGTATAAACATAGTATGACTGTACAGACTGACTTAATATATGTTAAGATGTCAGATATATGAACAGGTTTTCATATTATCAAGCAGTAAGCATGATAACCAGGACGAAGCAGGATTAACATTTTGTTCGGTCACACACTATGATGACATGCCAAAGTCTTATAACCAAGTTTTTTTTAGAAATAGTGTCCTGTACTGTATCTGTGGGAAACAAGAGCTACTGTAAAGCAAACAGGAAGTAATAATTACATTAATAACTACTTGAAATGTGATTATTACCTACATCTGAGCAAGATCGGGGTCACCACCAAAGCCTTGGCATTACTAGCACATTGCCCCACATTGCTTACTCCAAGGAATCGTCTGTTCTTTAGTTCTATTTTGTGGAATTGACAAGTACATTATTTATGGCCCAATGTAGTTAATCTAGTGTTAGGACCCTGAGTTGAAATAAGCTCTGTGTGGGCGGCTGCCTGCATTTACCCGAAGCCCTATTAAAGCTTCTAAAACTTCACAGGAGCACAAGACTCAGACAAAACGCAGCTCACTCCAAGCTTGGGGATGTAACATGGTCTCAGAATTGCATTTAAACAGAACTGTTTTTCTGTGCTTCTATTTTAAGAATTTTGTTTATCATAATACTACTCTAAGTCAAAACAAAATAAGTCGTGTTCTGATTCTGGTTTTCAGAGTGACTTTGCAAAAATTCTCTTTCCTCCAAAAATCATACCTTCTAAGCATCTCAATTCCTTATGTAAATTGAATTGGACAGGAAGGTCAGTTAGTAGTGAAATAGCATTATTTAAAAATAAATCCCCACGATGCACTGGAGCTATCCATTAGGGAAACATTAGCAAGATACAAATTTATGTTTCCCAGTTTGCAGCTTCAGACCATCTATTTTAATTTTGTTCATATGCCACTGGTTATCTGCAATGGATTCAATATTCTGCAATACCACATTTTATGTGATCTCCCTGGTCCTCTTTGTCTTGCTTTCCATTTACTACTCCATGCTATTATTTGGTTGCATGAAGGAGCTTGGCTATTACTCGGTTGTTCCATTTTTGCTGCCAGAATAGTTTTGATCAATATAGCTTGCAAAAAATTAGATCATAAAATGCAGTGCACTTAACAGAACTTTTTTTCTGTTGTTCTAAGAACTTTTATTTCAAATACAGGAACTACAAATGGTCTAGACCCCACTTTGGCTTTTTAGTATATTTTTGCAGACTATTAAATATAAAATACATATGAACAGTTAGTTCATCCTTGAAGAAGCACATTGAGTTTGAAGTTTTTTAATGCTACTGTATAAATTTATATTTCAATATATTTTCACTTCCAACATGAAGTGTACAAGATAATGTGGCAAAGCTAACAGGATGATTTAGTACCTACCTCTAGCTACAGTATTTCTCCATCAGTGAAAGGGCAACGATATACAAGGGAGTTGTGGCAATCTCACTTTCTGTGGCCTCTACAGCGTAAACAAGCTTTTATGTTGTACATAATAGAGTTCATATTTCTATTACTGAAATTATTATCCCGTAACACCATACCAGGGTGTCCTTCTAATGACATTTTTATGCAAAATGTTTGATTCAGCAACAAGACCTATTCACACCTTTAAAACAATTTATGCATAGTTAAATGAACAATTGTTCCTAGCGCACAGTCAGTCACCTAATCATTTTAATCTTAATAACCCACAGAGGAAACTCACAAGCAGTGGTTATACAGTGTGTGGGCTTCTTTCCATTCACTTTGGAGATTTCCATAATAAAGCTCTGCCTGGAATCAGAGCAGTTCTCCACTCCTAAGGGCTACAGGCTAGAGAGTATGATTTTTGTAAGTATTTGATAGGAGAATTCTTATTTTCTCTCAAATAAAGTAGGCCTGAGCCTTTACCAGAATCAGAACTATTAAAGTAAACTGCGTCAGTGGAAAGGGTAACTTAAGAAGCTACCATTAGTTTTGCTCAAGCAAGTTGTCTTCTCTCCAGAAGCATATCCTTGCCAATTTATAAAGATCACTTCTGACTTTTCAGATTTCTGTCTAGCTGCAAGTTTTTTTTCCCATTAATATTGAAATTATATAAAATACACAGATGTTAAAAATAGCATGTTTACAGTTCCAAATAATAGCTTATGGTACATCCGAAATATCACAAGGACTGTGGTTTTGGTTTTAAATAGTTTTCCAAAATATAATTCATAAAAAAATTACCAGCAGAGAACATAAGAAATAAATAGTGCTTAAACACACACAGACAACCTTCACCTCTAGAAATCAGTTGCTTAATAGCTTTACGCAGATGACCTCTCTACTGTATTCAGTTTGTACGGAATTAAATGCTTATTGATTAGAGAGATGCTTGGTTGAATAGAGAACATCTTGTTCTGTAAACAAGGGATTAAGGAAGCCTGTTTTCCTATGGATTTCTGTCTTACACCTTATGCCACCACAAGAGTTCTGCCATCTGCACCCTCAGTAACACCACATCACTTCTTCAGTATTCCTTGCTCCCTCTTACCCACACTCCCTAACTACTCTGGTGGCGGTTCTCTGCCCTGAGTGGGCCTGGCCTTGCTAGGTGAGACGTGATGGTGGCACAGGCACCTGCTGACTGGCCAGTGAGGTTTTGCACGGCTGGCTGAAGAGGGGGGCAGAACTTGGCGGGATGACTTGGATGGGACAGTCATGTTGCAGCCTTTCTGTCGGGGATTTTCAGTTCTCACGTCTCTGTCTTCTAGCTAGTGCCTGGTTTTCACCATGCTTGTAGAAAGTCAATATGTCCTAGGTCTCTGTCTCTTCGGTTGGAATTGGCTATTGGTTCAAAACCTTTTAGGAAAAGGAATAATATATAGGCAGAAGAATGAGCAAACAAACAGAGCATCCAATTACAGAGATCTTGTTTGCCCGATAGATCAGGCTGAAAAGCATACTAATGCTTCCTACATTACCAGCATTACATTATGCCAAGCAATACTAGACAAAATCTATTTACCTTTACACTAAATATAGATTAAGAGAAATAACTGGCCACTTCTTTTTCTCTTCTGAAGATGCGGACCCCGGTCTTGGTTCTTGCTCTCTGTCCTCACTCTGCTTCAATAGTGCAAAGCAGTTCAGGGAGCTTGCCCCAACACAAGGGTACCTTTGGGCAAGTTTGGATTTCTGTAGCAGGCTTTCTTAAACACCAGCCCCACAGAAGCTGGAGTAAGACATGCAATTTCAAATTCCTTGCCCCCTGAAAATCTCCAGTTCCACTGACATTTACTGACACCCAGAGGCGGCTGGCACAGAGGAGGCCAGCTTATCAGCTGGACTAACTTGCATTACAGGAGCTTCTCTGTACAGATGTGCCCAGGCCCTAGGAAAGACTCTTCTGCACACTGAAGCACAGTGATGCTCTGGATATGAGATTTATTACCTTCCCTTTCAGCATGGGTAGTCCTTCACACTTGTACAGAGCAATTTACCTGTCTTACTGGAATATTACCAGACGGTACATTTGCCTTCAATGGGTTTGAAATGACTATGCTACACAAGCACAGAGCCAGGAGGAATCCCATTCCTTCATGACTAAGTGTAACTGGGAGGCTTATCATTAATCTCATTGCCATGGTGCAGTCTGTAGACACTCTTCAGTGATGAATGTCAGCTAAGACAGCTTTCATAATCAGGAAGCAGAACTCATTACTTGTTTCCTTCTGGTTTTTACAGGTTCATTACTCCATGTTTTCATTCCCTGTGTCCTGGTTTCAGCTGGGTTGGCATTAATTTTCGTCCTAGTAGATGGTATAGTGCTGTGTTTTGGATTTAGTATAAGAATAATGTTGATAACATACTGATGTTTTAGTTGTTGCTCTGTAGTGCTTATACTAAGTCCCTGTCTTTTCAGCTCCCCAGGCTCTGCCGGCGGGGAGGTGCACAACAAGCTGGGAGGGGGCACGGCTGGGACAGCTGACCCAGGCTGGCCAAAGAGGTGTTCCATACCATATAACATCATGCTCAGTATATAAACTGAAGGGAGTTGGTGGAGGGATGGAGACCACGGCTCGGGAACTGGCTGCCATCGGTCAGTGGGTGGTAAGAAATAAATATTGGACATCACTTAATTTCTGTATTTTTATCATTATTATTATTATTTTTATTTTCTCTTCCCTTGCTGTTTTATTAAACTGTCTTCATCTCAATCCCTGAGTTTTACCTTGGGGTTTATTTTGTTTCTCTTCCCCTTCCCCCTGGGGAGACGGGTAGGAGTGACTGAGCGACTGCATGGTGCTTATTTGCTGGCTGGAGTTAAACCATGACATCCTATTTTGGAATACTCTTCCAGCTGTATGCATATTTACTAGCTTATATAAGTGTCTATCAACCTAGGAAAATATATATTTAAAAAAATATATTTCCTAGAGTGTTTTCCAAAATTTAATGATCAGGGAGATTGCAACATTTAGGATATTAAACCTTCTGTAAGGCCTTTGACATGGTCCCCCACAATATTTTTCTCTCTAAATTGGAGAGATATGGATTTGATGGGTGGACTGTTGGTTGTATAAAGAATTGGTTGGGTGGTCACATCCAGAGAGCACTGGTCAACAGCTCAATGTCCAGATGGAGATCGATGACAAGTGGTGTCCCTCAGGGGTCCCAGAGTATTGGGACCAGTACTGTTTCATATTTTCATCAATGACATAGTGGGATTGAGTGCATCCTCAGCAAGATTGCAGACAACACCATGCTGAGTGGTGCAGCTGACACACCTGAGGGACAGGATGCCGTCCAGAGGGACCTGGACAAGCTCAAGGCATGGGCCCATGTAAACCTCATGAGGTTTAGCAAGGCCAAGTGCAGGGCCCTGCACCTGGATTGGGGCAACCTCCAGTATCAATACAGGCTGGGGCATGAAGGGATTGAGAACAGCCCTGCCGAGAAGGACTTGGGAGTCCTGGTGGATGAAAAGCTGGACATGAGACAGCAATGTGTGCTCACACCCAGAAGGCCAACCATGTCCTGGGCTGCATCCAAAGAAGTGTGGCCAGCAGGTCAAGGGAGGCGACCCTGCTCATTGCAGGGGGGTTGGTTTAGACGACCTTTAAAGGTCCCTTCCAACCCAAATTATTCTATGATTCTATGATTAGTAAAGCAATATGGAAAGATTTTTCTCTAGGGTCAGAGTGAAAATCTAGTCTTATTATTAAGATGACTTAAATTATAGACTTTGATCTTAGCTTTGTCACGAGGTTTTTTGGTAAATCATACCATCTTTCCATGCTACACAGAGGAAAGGAAGAAAATTTTTCTTATTCACATTCTTATGTACACCTTCTATTTAGATTCCGCACAAACTTCATAGCTAGTCACAGAGGTAGCAATAATATTGGCATGGTCATAGCTCCAATACAGATCAGTGGCCAGTAAATTTGAGATTGTATAGCCTCTACAAAAACCTCATGTTTTCTGCTTGGTTCACTGTACGTTTTCATGCATCATTATTTGTATCTTTTACTGTCACATTTCCTGTACTTCCAGCAGAAAATCCAAGCACTCCCTCAAGCTACCATGTTGTAAAGCATTCTATAAAGCTGTGGTTTGTACATATGTCTAGAGTTAGTAGATAGATGAGGTGCAGCAGATGGCACACAAGTACATAGCACAGTTTTGGTCTTTGTAGGGTCAATAAAATCTGTTGTACATTGTGCATGGTTTCTTTTGTGTACATCTTTGCATGAAGGGCTTTAATTATTAATCTTAAAAGTTAACCTTGCAAATCAGCACTAAAATGCAGGACAAGGGTATGCGGGCTGCTGATGGACTTGGTATGTATATGAGGTTTTGCAATCCAGGGCTCACAGCCTAGTGTAGGTTAAATTCACTTAAATACTTAAGCAGAACTTAACAAAATTATGTAAGTAATAAATATGTATCCATGACATTAGACTCATTGTCAAACCTGCAGATTATACAAAGTCAGCTTCTCCTTTCATATGAAGAGTCTGTTGTTCTCTCCCAGAGCATTCCAGCATTTTTTAAATTTTAAAATAAGTATTCAATCAGCCACACCATTTCTGCTGAAGAAAGCCACTTAAGTGCAAACAAATGGTGACCGATGACACTCCTTGAACTACTGAAAGCCACATGCTAATAAAGGAACATTGATAACATAGCACTATTTGTTCATTTTTATGTATTCAGGTGCATAAATAATTAAGAGAAAAATTGCAAATCCTCTTCTGTCAGAACCATACATAACTATACATAATACCATACATAATGCAATACAATTCAGCAATTCATACCACATGTTATAGTATAACCAGTTACATATATTGACTTGAAAAGCATAATCTTGTTTAGCATTTCACCTCTTAGGCACTTGTGTCATCCTTAACACCTTGATAAATTAATTTCATCATCCTTCACAAAGTTAAACCAGAATGTACATAGTGCAGAACTGCTTCCAAAATCTAGCAAAGTTCTGCTTAAAAACTTTATTTCTCTTTTGAATTGAGTTAACATTAGTTCTCACCAGAAATGTGACAGCCTTGAAAGGCAAACCCCAGGTCACTCAGAATGTCAAATGTTATACTTTGAACAGCAACCTGACAATGCTCAAACAGTAAATGCAGGTTACAACTATAAGCTGAAATTTTTGTTTATGCAGATAAGCCGTTCAGTGTATATATATATACTGAATTATATAATCATCCAAAATGATTTGCACTGATATACCTTCAGACAATCGTGAGTTCAGCCCTGACTTGAGTGGAATCCACAGAAACAAGATCACCACGCAAAGTAAACTCTCAGAGTCTCCTGGCACTAAAACCCAGTCATCACTGATTTTCCTTTCAGTTAATGACCAGCACTAATGAACTATTTGAAACTCTAGGTTGAAACTCAAATGAAGTACTATGTTCACAACGACAATACACTAAGACCTCCAAACATAATTTCACAGCGCAATAACTTTAGACATATATTTTCCAAGTTAGACCTAAGTTTTAATAGATGCCCCATTTTTACAAGGACATTTGACTGCACAGCTGGACAACAGGCAATTGCTACCATCAAATTTCACTATATACCACTGTCTTTTCCAACAGTCCTAGACTACTTTATAAAACATGGATAAAAGATGGAGCTGTGTAAAAATCCAACTTTAAACTTCTGTAAGTAAAATGATAATAACTACACACCATCCTATGACTTCTCAGTGAGAGAAAAGCATCATGAGTTTCTTAGCCAACAAGAGTACCCTGTCCAGACCCAGAAAAAAAAAAATATTATTTCACAATGATACCAAAAAGAAACTGAAAGATCCAAGAAATATTAATGATCACTCCTGATCATCAGCCATCACAATACCTCTCTCTGCTGCACTATATCTCTCTGGAGAGAAGGAACTGAAAAATAGATGCATGTAAAGTGAAAAAGAGAATGTAGGTAGACTGACAAGAAAAAAGATTCAAAACCATAAAGCTTAGAATGAGCTTAGAAAAACCAAACATGAGGCACATAGGAGAAGGTTAGGAAAGACAAAAAAAAACCAATCAAAATTTCATAGATAGAACCTTGGTCAGGAATTACTGCTAGGGACTGCATTGAAGTTGAGAAAAAGAGTGGGAGGGCTAAGGAACATGAGGTCAATGGAGGGGCCTGGCTAGAATTAAATCCATTCGGAAATCTGTCTGGAGAGCGCATACTAACTCTTCCATTTGATACATTACAAAGTCAATCACATACACACAAAAAAAGATAACATTTTTAATAATTTATTTGTGAGGATTGCGCTCTTAAGATGGTATGTATGTTAATCAAATTGCTCTAAAGTACTCCAAGAAACTCGATGAAAGATCTATGTGTATGAGTATTAACATGACATTATGTGGTGGGTTTGCCCCAGTTAGCAGCCAAAATCCCACCCAGTTGCTCACTCACTTGCTGCCCCCTCAGTAGGACAGGGGAAGAAATTAGAAAGAACATGAGCAAGAAATTTTGTGGGTTAAGGTAAAGACAGGGACATCCCTTACCAGTTACCATCACAGGAAAATTAATTCATTGCCAGTTAAGATATATATATTTAATTATTGATTCAGGCATTGGGAGACAAAAACGAACAAAAAAACCCCAACTTTAAAACATCTGCAGAAAACATACAGAGAAAACATCTTTCCTCCCCCATTCCCCTGTTCAACTTCACCCCAAACTCCTTTCTTCCCCTCTTGTTATTGCTGCAGGTTATGCTCAGTCCCTTCAGCGAGGCAACATGTGGCACCAGGACTGGCAGAGTTGGGGGTCTTACGGCGATCACACAGTGGTTTCCCTCTGCCACTCCTTCCTCCTCAGCCTTTTCCTGTGCTCCAGCATGGGTTCTCCAGGAGCTGCAGTCCTTCGGCACTATCTGCTCCAGTCCTCCTCCTCCTCCAGCCTTGACATTCCCTCTGCTGTTTCACACTATTTTTTCTCCCTCCTCTGCCTGTCCAGCATTTTTTCCCCTTTCTTAAATATGTTTTTCCTGAGGCACCACCACCTTGGCTGAAGGGCTTAGCTGTGTCCTGTGGTGGGTCTGTTGGAGCTGGCCGGAACTGGAATTGTCCATGTCCAGCATGCGGCAGCCCCAGCTTCTCCTCACGGAGGCTGCCCGCACGCCCTGCTGCCCGCACCTTCCCACGGACATCCAGCGCACATTTAGAAATACGAGTCATATGTGAGAGTGTGTGGGGGAAAATGTGTGGTGTGATTATGAATATGTAATACGTGTTGATGCATTTTGTACATATTTGTGTCCACGGAAATGTAACACTCTAAATAAAACCACTTCAAATGACACGGGCCAAAAAAATGCCAGAAAAAGGCAAGAGGAACTGAAATATTCTGTCTTCGATGTATTTTTTTTTCTGGTGCTTGTACTCTTTATATCAGAAGCTGTTAAAAAAGACTGTCAAATATACAAATGCCCTCTGAAATTTCATTGATATCCAGCACAAGTTAATGGGACATTGCAGATGTGATTGCCGCAAGCCTGATATTTTGAAGGATTTAGAACTTGGTTTCTTTTTTTAGTCTCAACAGTATTAGATTCCAGCACGAGCTAAAAATACTGTGTAGGTAGTCATGATGTCACTTCTTTTGTATTCCTTGCAGAGCTGAAGTGTGCAGCTGGAACTGTATAAAAGCTGAGGAATTACTGTGTCATTTGAAGTCAAAATTATTATGTTTGAGCTGCTTGCAACTGTAGGTTCTCACAGGACTACTGGCCTCCAGGTTTATGGAAGCTAAACATACTGCTGCTAGCCAGCAGAGATTAGTGAACATATTGCTTGTGCTTCTGGAAAACTGTCACTGGATATTCTCCCAAAAGAACAAGTTCTGATCTGTATTTTAAGTAGCAGCTGCTCAGCATGCTAAAATATCCTGCACAGATTTATTCTGTTTTGCTTTTCACAGAGTTCTTTTAATCTGAGTTACCCACAAGTGTGGGACAGAAGTGGAAATTTGACATTAAACTGAGTGGTGGCTGGCACTTGCCAGAGCAGACAACAGCAGCCCTGGAAGAATTAGGTAATATTTAAGCAATAAAAGTGTATTGCTTGTTTTATCTCTTCCCCCATATCCATACACACACATATGCTTTCTCACTCTCTCACATTGAAACACACACACACGATCCTCCTAGCAATGCTTCATCAGGACTGAAGCATTTGTCAGAAAGTCACAGAGCCATTGCAGCTGGGAAGGATATCTGGAGATTGTTTAGTCCAACCCCCCTGCTCAAAGCACTGTCACCAAGAGCAACTTGCTCAGGGCTGTGTTCGGTCAGGTTTTCAGTATCTCCAACGATGGAGAACCCACAGTCTCTGCAGGCAGCCATGGAGGTAACATGCTCTAAGCCCTTCACCATGTTCATGACCCTTCACTAGACCCACTCCATTATGTCCCTGTCCCTCTTTTAGAGGGGAGCCCAGCACTGCAGACAGCGGTCGAGGTCTGGCCTCTCTGGTGCTAAAGAGAGGGGAAGGATCACACCCTCAACCTGCTGGTAACATTCCTCCTATTGCAACCTAATCAACTTTGCCTCTAGTGCACATTCTCATTCAAATTCAACTCCTTGTCCACCAAGACCCCCAGATCCTTCTCTGCAAAGCTGCCTTCCAGAGAGTCAGCCCCCAGCCTGTACCAGTGCATGCCATTATTCCTTCCCAGATGCAGGCCTTGGCTTTTCTTTTTGTTGAACTTCATGAGATTCCTTTTTGCCCACTTGTCCAGCCTGCTCTGTTGTATCAACCACTTCTCCTGAGTTTCTGTGGTCTGCAGATTTGCTGAGGATGCACTCTATCCCATCACCCAGCTCATTAATGAAGATGTTAAGCAGTTTTGGCCTCATTATCAACTCCTTGGTTGTACCACTAGTGACTGACCTCCAACTAGACTTTGCTCTGCTGATCACAACCCTTCAAGACAAGGAGTTCAGACACTTTTCGGTCCACCTTGATGTCAGCTTGTCTTGCCTGTACTTCATGAGCCTGTCTATGAGAACATTACGGGAAACAGTGTTGATAGCCCTGCTAAAGTTAAGATAAAAACCAGACACTGCTCTCCCCTGATCCACCTAGCCAATCATCCCGTTGTTAAAGGGTATCAGGCTGGTTAAGTTTTTTTCCCTTCATAAATCTATGCTGACTACTCCCAGTCACCTTCTTGTCCTAAACATCTTTGGAAACAGCTTCCAGCAAGATCTGCTCCAACACCTTCCCAGGGAGCAAAGTAAAGCTGACTGACCTATATTTCCGGAGATCCTCCTGCTTGCCCTTCTTGAAGATAGGAGAGACATTTACTGCCTTCCAGTCCTCGGAAACCTCCACCACAAACTTTCAAAGATAATTCAGAGTGCCTCACAATGACATTGGTCAGCTCTCTCAGCACTCATGGATGCATCTCATTAGCACCAAAGAAGGCCTCTTCTACTTCTTTCTCATCATGTGGTCTCTAGCAGACACCCACACCAACTTCCAACATGCAATTGTTCCTTTTTTAGAAGACATCATGCCTTTTCTCCAGAGCAAAAGGAGAAGCTATGGGCTTAACCCGTTAAAGACAGCAGAATTACACCTTCTGGCTTCACTGTACTTTGACTGATGTGCTGAAGAAATGCACTAATTGACATATACAATGTACAATCAATATACTAACAGAAGGTGCTAGTTAAATGTGCAGATGTGACAATAGTATTATCCTTTGGGGACTGTTAGATGCTTTCTAAATCAAAATGGTGGTGTAATCCCTCCTATTTGTCTCCAGAGGACAGCAATAGGGTCTTTGAAGAAGACATCTTCTGAAAAGATTTTTGGAACAGCATTCACAGTACCAAGTCACGTGCTAGACAGCTGCGCATCCCCACCTAAAAAGCATGAAAACCGAAAATAGTCCAAAGGAGCTACACTTCTGCTCATGAAGTAAAGTGATTAAGAGCAGACAGTGATAGACATGGAAACAGTCACTCTGTAACAGACACCAGCTGTTGTAATGAAAAAACAGGGATGAAGATATTACCTGTAGTAGCTGGGGGGTTTGCAGGTAGTTTCCTGCAATGGGCAAGGCAGGAGCTGGACCTAAGGTCCCATTCTGGCTCTAGCCTTGCTCTTAGCCTAACACAGCCACATACTGTGCCTTTCTTATGCTGGGCTTCAGGTTATAATCTCACTGCAAGATTTTAAGAAAATCACTAAAAACATCCATTCAGAAGAATACAAAGAAAACAGTCACTTCTCAAATTTTTTTCCTCTGAATGAGGAAGGAGAAATTGAGAAAAGACAGAATTAAGGATAATGATGAGGAAAGTTGGAATAATTTAGGTAAGATTTCAGATTTCTTGATAGCAGTTATACAGGAAAAGTAAACAAAAAGGTAAAAGCCAAAGATTATGCCATAGCAGCAAAGAAAAGTTTTGAGTTGAGAAAGAAAACATTTGAGATGAGGAAGCATCTGAAAATGCTCCTCTCATAAGGAAAACTGAAGAGCTATTTCACCAAAGTAAATTCCTGTGATCTGGAGATAAAGGGGTTAAACATAAAGCTACATAGAAGTTACTACAAGATTTAAAACATAAGACCATTTCTTTGACCTGAAAAGACAAGATGACTGGAGGGTAGGAGAAAGAAAATCATGCCATCCTAATTTCATGGATGACCAGGAAAGATCAGACAAAGAGTTGTTTGAGAAATTTACTCCACAGATCATATTTCAGTGAGGATCTTAATAGAGACAAAAATAATCTGAATGCAGAGAACAATGGTTTTCCATTGTTTTCAAGAATAGAAATCATGTCTATAGATGACCTATCATATGCATGGGGCAACAGATCCTAGTTCTTCAGCTTCTTAGTCTAAAAAGATCTTTGACACTTTCTTTATGTAAATATCCTGAAAAATATGTAAATAACCACCCACTTCAATGAGTCGATGCAGTTAAATTACTGGAGATTCTATTAATCTTAAAAGGCTGAATTAGATTGAAGGTTCGTGAGTAGTAACCAAGAATCACAGAGAAACAAAATGGCATAGACCACTTTTTCTTTGTGCAAAAGTATAACATGCTCTAAAATCCTTACACACATCCTTTACTTTTCTGACATCACTCTAAGTTAATTGCACATGAAGCTTTCACATACACAGATAAAAAACACAGAGAGCACTAACAAAAGCATAGATTCAATTTTTTGAAAGCCAGGCATGCATTTCTCTTGAATTTTTAGCACTGTATCTTCAGGCAGAACCCTGGATGGGAATCCTTTAAATGGCCATTGATACATTAATGCATGCAGAGATACATATTTTTGTGAAACATTTGCATATATTTTCATTTTCTATCAAAATGGAATACATTTATTATCAAACATTTTACTTGAAAATTTTTCAAAGGGAACTTTACAGATATATTTTAGTAGCTGAAATACAAATAAGCTCTGTGAGAAATGTCTAATTGAGTCTTCTTTGCTCCTTCTTCCAAGTCTGGTAGCTGGGGAGCTAATAGTCCTGGAAAAACAAACTCCATTATGCCAAACTGTGTAACACTCTTGCAGCAAAACTGATTTTTTATGTCAGAAGTCTTAGGGAAATGGCATGGTCTCAATCATTACTCATGGCACCAGTGAATTACTGAAATAAACTCTGTCATCTGCTATCCTAAGTATCCAGTTCACAGTCATTTGGGCAATGGAAATTATCATTGTACAATATCCTAAACCCACTAATTTTATACAAAAACTTGGGTTAGATTTTCTTATTTATGTGCTGTAAAGAAGTGATGGCATACAACTACAGCAGTTGGATGTGTTACATTACACAGCTAGTGGACTCTTGGAACTTCAAAGTAAAAATTTCTTTAAAAGAGGATTAAAATGGAAAGGAATGCAATCTGTAACATTAAGGTTCATTTCCCACGTTAAACAGCTTGGAGAAAATTAAAAAAAAAAAGCGCTAAATTAGCTATAGAATTATTTGGCCTCCTCAGTTATCATCCGTAAGTTATTCGGTTTACAAGTTTCTTTCATCTCCTTATAGCAAATATAATTCAATTGTGCATATCTTCAACATCAACACAATTAAATTGGTGTTAGGGGAAGAAAACAGGCCTTTTTCCTCCTTTAAGGCTCATATGCATAAACCTAGACATAGGAATAATTGAAGAATTATAATTCCAGTAATTTCTCACCACAGTTAAAATTATCTCAGAGGTACAAAAAGCTCAAAAAGCTGATGTGTTGGGCACATTATTTACACCAACCTTTGAGAGCAAACATTTATTTTGAAGACTAACGCTATTTTTTTTCCCTAAAGATTAACTTTATGTGTTATACAGACAGCCTGAAGTTGTTGTCAGATTTGCAGTGAAAGATCCGAGGAAGCCAGAGCAAACTGTAGGGGGGGGACGAGGGAGGAAATAAACACAAAAATTCCCCAAAGATCTTATAATATGTATATTATCTTGGACTTTTAACTGCTTTCCCAGTTTTCTTTCCCAGCATCTACCAGCATGAAGAAAAGGACGCATTTTTCTTGGGTGTGTTTGTTTTTCTTCAGCTTTTCTTGTATCAGAGGTCATTCTCCTCTCTGAAAAAAATTAATACAACATACACATTTTAGCTCAAAAGTATCACCGGTCTGATCAAAAAAGAGAGTTTGGAAAAAAAAAAAAAAAAAAAAAAAAATGTAGTATAACTTCAGAGTCTAGTCCTGACAGGTGCATTGCAAGCTAAGAAAAAAACCTTTATTTTTTAACATCCCAGAATCAAGCTTTCATTAGGTTCTGAGTAGAGTGGAGGATACTGAACTCCTGTGATCCAAAAGTATAGTTTAAATATATGTAAGAATAATTCAACACCCAGAAGTTTATATCCCTGCTGTTCAGTCATTTTTCCTTTTTTAGGAAGCACAGTTCTTTTTGCTTTCTTACAACTTGTTAGGCTGCCGCAATTTCATCTTTTAGAGAAGAAAAAAATTTTCTGGTAATTGAAGCAAAAGTCAGGAAGATACAAAATGAACAATAATTCCTAGGAGAAAACGTGCATTTCAATACTCTAGCTTTAATAGTATGATTGAAAAGACTGAATTGGCCCATTAAATTTAATTCATCATTGCAAGCCTTTCATTCTTAAACATCTGTTGCATCTACCCAACCCCCTCCTCAAGCATCCATATCTATGTAAGTCACTCTGCCTTACTTCTAAGAACAAGAACAAAGTTAAAATTTTAAATTCATATTGTAGCTGAGTATGAATCTTCCTTGACATTGAACCTTTTGCACTTGCCATTAACATTCTGTTGCTAAAAATAAAGGGCTATTATATTATCTGCATCAAAATAATGCTTTTCCTAATTTCCATGCTTCCTGGGTCTTTAAACAAATCCTATAAATGTTTGGACTTTACATTTTTTATTATATTTTTCACACAGTAGTTTTGAAAAGCTGTTTTAATTATAATACTTATTATGGTGAAATGGAGTTGTTTTAGCCTGTTAGGAAAGAGGGCTGTTGTGTAATTACCAATATATAACTGAACTTTTCCTTGAACCGTGCAATTCCTGCACTCTAATTAGGTCTCTGTAGCTCGTTTACATAATTTTTTAATACCCTGATGGAATGGAATTAGCTGTCCTCAGGACTGGTGAACAGTTCATTAGTAGTAGTAGTAGAGGAATTAGAAATTCATGGTGAAGATAGCTTTCACTAGCCCTTCTGCTGCATCCAGACTAGTTTGTCATTCAACTATTCAGCCTCTTGCCTCTCAATATTCAAGCTGCTTATCAACAACAAACTTACCACCTCAGCTTCTCACATCATTTTCAATGTAAGAAAGAAATATTTTAGTGCTCAGCTAAATGAGATATGGAAAAGTGTGGTGAGTGAAGGATGTTTGGAGGGCTGTAGGCTATTTTTAGCTCATCAGCACATTGACGTATTTTGTCCGAAAGCTTTCTCTTATCTATGTCTTTATATTGAATTCCTTACCACGGTATCTCAGGGTTTCTGTTTCTGTGGGCATTATTAAAAATGAGAGAAGTCCTGACCTAGCCAGTCTTAACCTGGCAGTCACAGAAACTGATATCTGTATCCTGTCCCCTTGCCTAGAAACAGAAGATCCCGAGGGCAGAATTAAGCAGGAGAGATGTGGTGGGCATTTTAAGAACACAGCATATTTTAGCCTGAATGAACCTCCAGGGTTTCTTCGTCCAGTCTTTCCAGTCCAGTTAAGGAGTGCCACATTCTTTCAGCACTGGGCAGATTTTTTTACTACTTTTTATTATGTGAAATTGGGATAGTTGTCAGCAGTCTGCAAGTGAAGATGCCTGTATCCTTTAGATCCCAATTGTCATTTTCCTGGAACATAGAAATAAATCCTCAAAGCTGCTAAATCCTTCACTCTGATATCTCAGTTTGTCTAGATGTTGAGGCAGTTAAACCAGTTATCTATTCCTTGAGGAAAGAAATTGTGTTTACAAAGATCTGAATCACACCTTCTTCGCGTTAGAAAGTCATGTTTAGAGATGTTTAGAGAAGTTCACATTCTTTTTTGCTAAACTCTTGCCACTAGAGCAAAACTTCAAATATCTGTCCCAAACTGTTATCTGGCCTTCCCATTACTCTGTAACTACCTTAATACTTCTGAATTTCTTAGGAAGAGACCTTTTACAATGCATTTCTCTTTCCATTTAATTTTGATTTCTATGTCCTATATATGTGTTGTGTATTTTATTCCAGTTTTGAAGCCTTGTATATATTGAGATTACATGGAACTTTAATATGAATGTTGTTATAGAAATCAGTCATTTTCCTCTAATTTAAGAAGGGTTTTCCTTCTAATTAATATGCAGTAATTTAATCTCATTAATATATGCTTATTAAATATAGCTGCTTAAATCTTAATAAAGTGAGTTTATGAAGTTGTGAAGTAGTTGGCTTTTTTTTAATTTGCTCCAATAATTAACAATACATTCCCTGTTACCTGAGGTTTCAAACACATAATGGCTTCAAGTAAATTTGTGTAACCTCATTAAAATCCTTATTACCTATGGAACCATACTCGCTCTAAGAGGTGCAAAACATGTTTCTGCCTTACAACACTCTGGACACTCGTCATGCAATGCTGTTGAAGAGGACTGATTATGTATGAGTATGATAACATTATTGAAAAGGCGGATGCTTAGATTTTTTTATGGAGTCATACTGCTTTATTTCGGTACTTTACTATTTTACAGTGATGGTGATGAGCATTATTACCACTTTTTAATATTGTGCTTTAATATATTTAAACACCACATATACTCATGGAGAGCATCATTGCAATGAGGACATCCTTGTTAATCTCTGTGATCTGGGGCCACACCTGGACAGAATTACATTTTCATATACGTGCTTTCCAAACTGAAGAGACACTTCCTCTCAGTGGTCTCAGTTCACAGCTCCTAAGCACAATAATTTGCAAAGAATGGCTGTTACACTTATGGAAAAAAATTAAACTAGTTATTACCTCTGGTAAGTAACTTTTATTTCACATAACTTCAGAAATGCAGTGTCCATTAAAACACTTTATTATGAATCTGCTAATTAACTACTTTGCAACTATTGTTTACAATTTATTCATTATGAGTTTGATGCAAATTTGCCTTCATTTCTATTAAGAGTCCTGATGGTAAGGCAGGTGCATTTTCTGTACATATCTGACCACATTAAAATCTAAATGACACCTTTGTGTTCTAGCATTTTAGTTGTTTGGTGGTACAGACTATTTACACATGTATTTTACAGGGGGAAAAAAAATCACTTTATTTTAAGGACATCATAAAAAAAAATTGCAGGAAGAGAATGCATTCTGAGACATTCAATACAGCAGATTTGTGAAATTCTTGAAAATCTGCTATTGTCTGCAAGCAGAAAAAACACTGCACTGTATTAAAAATATTGTTAAATTAAGATTATTTAATTTCAATTATTTAATTATTTGAATGTCCTTAAAGTTTCACATTCATATACAGTTTTCCAGTAGTAGGAACTGGAAAAACAGCTTCTTTAAGCCTTTTGATGGTAGGTGTTTGCATGCTAGAGAAAATTTTTCATATAAATGACAGAGGAAAAAAGAGACCTAGAGAAAAAAAGATAAAGACTAAAGCACATAACACTGAAAAGAAATCAGTAAACAGCTACACAAAAATAGCTTGTGTAGTTACATGAACTAAGATATAATTTTGAAAACTGGCAATCTTCAATCATGAGAAGAAAAATCACTTAGAAACAGATTGTGAAAGCTTGGAAAGAACATCTTAGGAAATTGAAACCAGTTCCTTGCAGCCAAGTCATACAATCCTCTTCATTAAATTCTCTCCTTAAACCAGTTAAACATAAAACTGTGTTACGAACAGAGTGCTCAGAAACTTTACTTCTCAGCTTACTAGCAACCTTATTCTGATTTTCAACATTTCTTATCAATTCTCACACATTTTCCACAGCCAACATTTTTTCTTTTTCATAAGCAGATGGTCTCCCTCCTTGGTGTTTACCCAGGTGATGATTTATCAGGGAATATTATGGGAACTTTAGTTTTCCATTAGCTCTGTCTCCAGGATGCTGCTTCTCATCTCCCTAATCCCATATGCCACGTTTACAAGCCAGGAAGAAGTTGTGGTGCTGACATGCAGGGAACTCTGTCGTGCAAAGGAGGGAGGAGATGGGGCTTATTATCTCTTCTGCTCATGCCTCCTCCCTCCATCTCCCCATAGCACATGATTCGTGTGAAAGGAGCCCTCAACGGTATTCACAAGTGTAAACCTACCCGATTTACACTTTTGTTTTACCTATAGAGGAGAATAACGTCCTCCAAGAGCCTTCACTCGGCTAAGCGGGCCTCTTTCAACCTGCTTGCACAAGTGCTTCTCCATTCAGAAGGCTCATCAACACCTGGTACCATAATTTGAACACTGTCCTAACATGGTCTGGGTATAGGAAAAACCCATCTTATTCCATCATAATATCATCACATTGAGGGAGCCTGTTTGTACTATCCCACCCAAAGCGAGACACCAAGTGTGGCCAATAATGTATTCCACACAATGAAAAGCACTCCTTGACTTCAGTGGTCTTCAAATCGGGCTCATTGCCCAGTAAGTAATATTTTTAAAAGTATAAGTTGTTTCAGTTGTTTAACATTTCCCATGACCAAGGGAACCCTGGATAAGCATTCAATGTTTAAATAGCATGCAAGCAATAAAAAACATCTTCCTTGTTTTCATACTCATGTACATATCAGCCACAGCCTAACTGCTAAGACAGAACAACACTCCTAATTATACCCATTGTGAATTTTTGCTTTTGGATGGAGTATGAAGTGGCTTTGTATGTTTATAAATTCCTGGATTCAGGTGAGCTTGAAATTTCTGCAGGCTGATCTCACATTAGTCCTTTGAATGACCTGTATTTTTAATTTGGCATGAAACTACTGCAAGCTACATGCTGAAACTAATGAGGCTGCTGCAACTGTGCACGGCAATGATCAACAGCTACTTTATTGCTAGAGAGTGTATTAAGTCTATGCATGTTGTGAACTGAGAAAAGCTTTTTGTTTCAGAAAACAAGCTGATGTGTGTTCACATATTTTCTCAGAAAATTAATAACTTTAGAGCAGACATGGTGAATGGAAAAGGGTAGGATCACAAATTATTTTGATCCAGACTTTTGACAGATCAGGAGAAAAATTTCTGCACTGTAAGTGTGAAGAGAAATTCAGAGCTGAATTTAATCCACAGCAGCAAGCACCAACAGAAAAACAAAAACCAGTCATCTGAGTGGGAGTTTTTCACCATTGGTAAGATTGAGCTAGAGCCTTTCTCCCATGCTGTGATCCCATGCACTGGAAACAACTGTCTGTCCTTTTGCACCCATAGACAGGCACAGGAAAATGTGCTGCAGTGTGATGGAGAAGCCAGAGTCCTGCTAGAGGACACACTCAGGTGCATCTTCGGGGTGTATCTGTGTGCTGGGTGATGGTACCCAGGTGTTGACAGCCACATGAGTGGCACAGGAGGGGATGGGGGATGCGGGTGGTGAGTGCGCAGTGGCTTCTCTCTGCCATGACATTCTTCTCTGACTTTTCCTCTGTTCCAGCATGGGTTGCCCACTGGAGCCAGCTGGAACTGTCTGTGTCCAGCACGGGGCATCCCCAGCCTCTCCTCATAGGGGCTGCCCCACAGCCCCTGCTGCCAGTGCCTGGACGGACACCCAATTCAATCTTAGAGAGTTTGAGTGCCTTCCTCACAAACACGACAACAAACATTTGTACCCATGCATTACACCCCCCACACCTATATGTACCTCATTAGATGCTTCTATTTTCCACACTGTCTTTTGGATCAGAATATGAAGCCTCATGTGAAGTGTTGGGCCTCTTGAAGTAGAAGGAGAAGGGTTAGGATCTACTTACAATGATAAAGATTCATCCATTTTATTTGTACAGAATTTATAAGGAAATATCTGTCAATCATAACAACATTTCACCTATCAAACTATTTGGTAACTACTTCTAGAGAGCAAAGAAAAACTTGCATTGACTCTTGTCGCTGTTATGTGGATTATGTACACTATTCAACAGCTGTGTGTCAACAACGATGTAATTATGACTCAGAATTTACTATTCATCTACACTTCTGCCTCAGGTCTACACTAAAGAAGGCAATATGGACTTGCAACTCTGAATGGCTCAGGATGCCATTCTCTCTCTGCACTGTGCAACACAATATGAAATTAAAACAAAACTTAAGCAGAGATATATTAATAACTAATTATTTAGTTCATGCACCAAACAAAATTAGTCAATAAAATCAGAAAAAGTACATTCACTTTGATATGAAGTTAAATTCTTTTACTTTTTCACGTAAAATTAAACACTAAAAATGATGTCACATTAAATAAGTTCTTATCTTTATGAATATTTTATTCTCATCTATTACAAACTCAGATGAATTTCATAATGAAGCATTGCTCAAAATTGAAAATTGTTTAGCTGGCATTTCCCAGTGAGCTAAGTGGGAAGTTAGATGCCTCCTCTTGAATCAATATTTTTATGGGTAGTCAAAAAACTTCAATATATACCCAGAGGAACAAGTCAAGATACTAAGAATGGTGTGAGTATACATATATTAGTCTTTTCTTTCTTCAAGACGATAAGCCCAAAGATGTAAAATGAGTGGCTCCAGTTCCTTCATTTACTGGTATTTTATGAAAGTAGTTTTGTTCAGTAACGTTATAGTTAGCACATTATATCTGGCAGCTAGAAATATACTTTGATTCATTACAGTTATTTGACTCATCAGTCAAAACTGTCGAGATTCATCTTTCTTTCACAGAGCAGGAAAATGAAATGCTAGAAGTCTAGGTTCTTGTTATAAAAGTGCTGGTATATAAATTACTTTGCTGTCATATGCTAGCATTTGTGATAATGCATCTGGTAATGTCCAGATACATGAAATTATCCACATGGATTATTACAGGGATGAATAAGTTGTTGGGTCCTTACCATCCACAGAAGCTGTTAGCTAGCCTTTTCATTCACTTGAACATCTAGGTGCTGTTCTACAGATATTGTTTTTCCCCTGTCCTACTCCCTTTTTCCTACAAACACTTTGTTCCTGTCCATGCAATCAATGTGCAACAAGCAAGCGCTGAAGGCAGGAAGCAACTGACTAGGAATGTATAGGCACAGCTTCATCAGCTTTAGGGGCTACACCCAGCAAAGTCTGGAAATTGAATTCACACACTAATACACTCGTGTACTTTCATGCAGTGCTTCTAAAAAAGGGTGGTGACATTTCTGCTCCCAGAGTTTCCCACTCATACGGCATAGAACGTCTTTCATTTCCCCTAGAGCACCACGTCAAGCACTGGTGTTCCCAAGCACTTAATGGAAGGGGCAGGCCAGGATATAGCTGAATGACAGGGGGTTGTATCAGCTCAAATCTCCAAGGTATTTAATGTTCAGCATTTCAGCTTTCTTCATTGTTCCGAGGAGGTTCAGGCTCCACGGGAACTTTTTGCAAGGCCTTATGTGCTCATTTCAGTTTGCCTTTCAGAGACAAGCTTCTAATTAAAACTAATGGTGCCAGAAGAGTATAAACGCCCGACCCTCTTCATGCTTCCCCTCAGTGATCATCATTCACTGTATACTGAGTGTGCTTTGCTGTCCTTTTAAGCTTAGTGGCCCCTGTAAATATATCCTCCTTTATGAGATCTGAGGTGCAAAGGTGTTCAACTACTTAGCTATCTCCAAAGTTAGTAATAAATAAATGATGTACAGTACAGCTTGATGTGTACAGTGTTTGAGAATTACTCTACTACCTAAGAACAATACACACAGATTCAGAATCCCAAACATACTTGCCTTGCCCTTCAGCATGGCTGTGTTCTGTTGCTATTGCAGTTAAATGCAATATCATGCAATTAAAGTAGATTTGCGGTTTCGGTCCCTGACCCCAAAATTATATTGACCTAATTTTTTGTTTCTTTGGCATTTTATTTGTTTTCAGGCTTTGCTTTTTTAGGGAGGAGGTGAGAGGCTATATTTATTCATAGACATTACCCATAGCACTTAACAAAGAATAATGAATAATCTCTTTCAATTATTTTTTTAACTCTATCAGAGGTGCTGAAGTTTGTCACTTTCCCCCAAGTAACATATTGTCTTTCCCTTGTAGGTCTGCTACCTATACTGCTATTCAGGACTGGAAAAGAGCAGCCTTCCATCAGTCTCTCCTTCTGAACATGTGGTAAAGAGCTGTGTAGAATTATGCATAAAGAGCAGTAAACCTCTTCATGTGGAGATTGGTGTATGTTATCAGTTTTTATGTCTCTTCCACCTACAGCAGAACAATACAGAGGAGCTTTGAGAATCCAAATTTTGCCTGCAAATCCAGGTTTCCTTATTTATCACCATTTCACACCATTAGCGTCTACCCACGTGTCATATTAAAACCTCTTTCAGAGATAAATAGTTAAAAAAAACCCTTAATAAAGAAATAAAACTAGATATAGCATCATCTAATGGAAACTCTACAGTATACAACAAGAAAAAAATTCAGTGTTTCACAGATTTTTTAAAAAGTCTTGAATTGCTCCTCCTACAAAATCTACATTGTAAATTAGCATATAATTATTCAGTCACAGCAGTTTGTGCTTGAACCATGACTGTCAAAGAGCAGCATGTCTAACACAGAAAATGTGCCAGAGGAGTAGCTGAAGAGGACTGGGAAACTGAATTAGTTGTGTGTCAATGGTAATTATTAAGCCACAATGGTGTGCAGTATTTGGGCTATTTAAACAAGGGCATAGCTATTACAGGCAAAAAGGTTAACATGAAAAAAAAAGGAGCACAATGGAGCATATACGTGCCGCCCACCACCTGTGACTGGGATCACTTCCCGTGTGAACAGACTTTGCATGTGTTGATGAGGTTAACATCTGTAGCACAGGGAATACGTAGCAAGAATATTCATTCAAAATTAATGTGGATTTGAATGTGGTGGTATTCTTAGGCTTTTCTTATCTCTTTTCATCGAGCATTTGGATGACATAAATGATCGCAGCAAATCTATTTTACAAATATATTGTCACACATATTTCACAAGGTACTGTCCCTTTTAGTCATATAGATGATACAATGTGGCTATACTGAAACGAGCCAAACGTACTGAAAAACTCAGACACAAGGCGGGGAGCTGGCGGGGGGAGGTTGTGTTTTAACTGCATTCCAACACTGATTGTCTGAAGAAGATTGAAGCATTACAAACAAAAAAAATCTTTTTCTATTTTTTGACACATCTATATTAAACAGTAGAATTATTTTTTGTTTTAACATCCTGCTTACATGCAATCTTAAAGTATTTACATTTTCCTTTGGGTGCTAGATGAATCTGATCGTACTGAAACACTGAGTAATTTGTAATTACAGTAGCCCAGTGGTAGTTCAGAATGTGAACAGTTTAAGTACCCTCACCTTTTTGGTGACAATTAACGTGCCTTTGTTATACGGTAAATTTTTTCAAAGGATATCTGAGAAGTAATACAAAAGTAAAAACGGAGTACTAAAACAGGTTTCCAAGAAAGCTTGTAGTTTGCAGGAAGTCTGTGAGTTGCTTAGTGTAACACAGAATGCTGGGGAAGGAAGAAATTAATCAGCCAAACAGCTTGGCTGTACAGATTTATAGGCTACTTCTGCGTAATATGTGGGTTGTTCACTTTCTCTTTGCCACGCATCATCTAACAGTGCTAAGTCTTCCTAATTAAAGAGATGATCCTTTAACTGTGAAATCTATATTCTATTATTTTCTCTATTTATTGCTCAACCTGTCTTTTTTAAACATAACTCTTGAGTTTCACTCGAGGTTGATTATTAGTTTTATCAAGGGAACTCTTGCAAAGCTGCTCTCCAAGAAGAAAACTTGTAAGATAAAACTAAATTACTGCTTTGGAGGAGGATAAATAGGCTTTTTAACATAAAAGTAGACTGACATAAAACTGCAACACAAATATTAATGTAAATGTAAACCATAGTAAAATTTTCTCTACATTCCAATGACTCTTTTTCATGTGCATTTTCAGGACATAGACATTTCTGATCAAAATTATGTTTTCAAATCCTTATGATTAAACTTCTGATTTCAAGTTATCAGAGCTCTATAGTGACGACATGGTACAATTACTTTGAACGCACCAATGGTAAAACTGTCCCTCAGGACACTAACTCACATTCAGGAAAATAAAGATTAATCACCACACCATAAGGCACAAAATTTCCCAGAATTCTGGGAATGTGCTCCCTCCAATATTATTAAGGAAATGAAGCTTTGATTACACTACAAGTTAAGCTAATTCTAAAGAAGAAACACCTGTCGTCCAGCCTTTCTCTAAAGCAAGGTCTTTTTCCGAAAGCACTGAGTTGCCGGTGTGATGGGACACTCCCGTGCTGGAAGCAGGCAGGTGATTGCAGGTTCTTCACTTTCTCTTTTGCTGGGCAGCAACTTACAGTTTTAGTTAGGAGCTTAATTAGAAGTGAGACTCACACGTCATCGCAGAGATGCACGGGGTGTTCTGCCACCATCAACGCTTCTCTCACTTGTCAGGGGCACATAACATAGGAGGTGAGCTGGACTGAACATATGTTCACTGGAAAAGTGAAGCTAAAGCTCAGGCAATACAGTGATGGTGCCTGCTGTGGCCTGAAGTCAGAGCTATGGCAACAGGAAAAGTTAACTTTTTAATTTGCATTTGCTTGGTTCACTCAAGAAGTTAAGGCTTCAACAGCACTTACCGGTCAATCAGCCAGACAGGCCATAAAAGCACACATCTTTTCCCTCCTGTTTGCACCAGTTATTTGCTAAAATAACACAAAGTAGTAAGATAAGGCAAAAATAGTCTTTGCAAGTAACCTCCACTAGGCATTTTTGAATGAAGATCCTTGATATTCTTAATTTAGAACATGTGGTAAGATCCCTAGAAATAGATTGGAACTCCACAGCCACAAGCTGGGAGGCTGAGTGAGTTTCTTAAAGGAAATCTTTCTGCTAGCTCAAGGCAGGAAGGGAAAATATTCTCACTTGTTAAAATCTGTGTATTAACCTTTCTCATCTGTGCATATAGCCACATCATATAACAAAGGTAGATATATATACTAACAAGGGCTGCAGTTAAGGCATACAGCACCTTTTTATTTGGGCAAGACAGAGAATGAAAAATGCAATTCCTATTGAATTCTCTTTGTATGAATTGATGAAACAAAGACAGACTGACTTGTTTTCTTTATTTAGAAAGGTATGGTCCTTGGTTACTTTTTTTTTCCCCCCCTTGGGGAATGAGCTAGCTTTTTTTCATGGAGCCATGTTGAATCTCTTTCTTGCAGCAGGCCTTGGCTTCTTCCTTTCTTTTGTGAGAAAATATTCAGAATTATTCTCCTCTTTGTGAAAGAAAGGGTTTGCGTTTTTCAGGCGATATTCTTTTTCTTGTGCCCCACCTGCTCCATCCTTTAGACGTTATGTCACTTCTTAAAAAGCTTACTAGGCCTGTTTTGTTCTGTGCACCATGCTTTTTCTGAAGAGCACCATTTAGCCAGTTGCCACTTCATTTAGGTTCCTACTCTTCTGACTAGTTTTCCTCTTATTTTATCCCACTCTGAATCTTAGAAGCTGTTCTTCTAAGATTAAGAATCTTAATGTGCTGTTCTGACCGAGAGGGTAACGACAGAAGTCTCCAGACTCAGAGCTGTTAGCCTGTACTTTTGTATAGTCTTCTGCACTGCTCTGTGCAATGCAGTGCTGACCCCATCTCAAAAATGCTGCAGATTTCACCAGAAGTCTTTGTTACAAAAAGACCAGACACGTTGTCTATTTTTATTTTTCTGCTTTTATTTTTTCTGGTTTTATCAAAAGTTTACATTATGTTCCTGAATGAATTGGTAGAGAAAGTTCAGCTTCTTGCTTTTTTTATGGCACTGTAACTCCATCGGGATTTATCCTTTGCTTACGAGCAGCCCCTACTGTCTTAGAATGAGCTGCTCACCTAGATAGGATTCTGCATACAACAATAATACTAATTAATAATAATTAAATAATATATATACATATCATAATAGCAACAACAATGTAACGTAATCCATGTAATAATAAATTCATTGCCACCACATCTATGATTATAGACCCAAATGCCAGAAGTGTGACAGCCAGCCTTTCCAAAAGAAAAAGAGAAAAAGTTCAGCAAATGTGACCAAGGTATTTTATACTAATCAGAAGTTCAATTCAGAAGCACTGGGAGTAAATCTTTCTGTAAAGAATCAATAAACAGTAATAGCTGTGCCTCGCAGGTTTACGCTTTTACGCTAGTTGCTGTGAGATTCTTTAAATAGCCTTAGTTGTATTTCTTCTATTAGTAGTACCTCACTCCCCAGATGGCTAAGATACAGCAAATCAAAACAAACTGCCTTCTTCTGGTGCTTTTGCTCTGTCAGCTGCCTACTTTGCAACACTTGCATATATATGCCAAATGTCTATCTAACACATACGAGATATGCCAGCACAATACACTGAGATCTGCAACAAAATTTTCTTAATGGGACTAAAACCTGTACTCACAGTCTGAAAACAGATTTCCTTAGGCAGCAGGGCCTATAACGGTTTAGATTTATAATCCTGAAGATCACTGAAAACTTCCAATAGACTGGTATAGCAGACATAGAATAATAACTAAAGTTGCACCCTGCAGAATTTTAACAAGTCATTTCAATACTGACCAAGCAAGAATACCTGGAAACTTATTTCAGTTTCAGTCATGCCCTCACTACCATAGCAAAATTAACTTTAACTCCACAGAAATCTGCAAATACTATTTAAACTTCTGTTCACTTGTAAAGTGAAAACAGGTAGACCAAAACTGACTATTCTATAGTTGTGTTATAGATGTGCATCACTTGAGTACTAAGATACAGGTTGATGATTTAAACAGTGATTGATTCCAGTGAAGTGAAAAGATTTATTACAGCACCACATAAGTGGTCGAGTGACTCTCATTTTCCCAATTCTTCTTGATCTGTCAGGTTGTTGTCTACATGAAGATCAAATATTCATTGTTTCTCATATAACTCAACATTGCCTCCATGATGTATGCTTCAGCCTAGATATTATCATGTCGTTTTGTATCTCAGAAGTCTGATGGATGTAACATCAATGAAAATCTTAGGACTAAACTGCTTATGTTGACCTCAGTCAAAATTCAAACGCATTGCCATGCCTCTGACCAAGTCTCCAAAAGACAACTATGAAGATCAAGGTTTCTTACATGACAGTTGAATGAGAATATGTAAAGAATTCTTCCTTTCATGAAATCTGTTGAATAATTGATCAAGGGAAAGTTTAACTTGGATTTAGACAAGATGCTTTGTCACAAAACAGAATTGTTGTCAGTATCACTCTTTTTCACTGTTACTATTATTATATAATACATGCTTAGATAGTATAATGCCAGGTTAAGCCATTAAAATTTACCCTTTTATTCTTTTCTTTAGAATTTCTGTTTTATACACCACAGGAAAAAAAATCAGGATCAAGGCAGCTGAAATTATTCAAATTGTTTGTACCTCCAAACATAGTAATAATTTAAAGCCCTTTTCTGGTGTGTTTAAAAGTAGTGTACTGGCATCAGATATCCCAAAACATAATATTAAGCTGGAAAGTATCTTTGAAGATGGCCTACTTTGGACCATAATCAAACAAAGGTTCATCTGCTTCTCCTGCTTGAAGCACGACTATTGATTGGTTCAGTCATGGCTTTGTGTTGTGAAGTCTTGAAAGCCCCAAGGATGGAGACTTCCTGACTCTCTCAAAGACCTTTTCCAAAGCTGAAGTACCCTCCTAGTGAAGATTTTTTTCCTAATCTGCATCCTGAACCTCCCAAGCTACTACTTGTGGCTGCTGCACTAATCTACCACCACCACTACCAAGAAGAGTTTGATTCCACCATTCTTGTAACTCCCCTTCAGTTAGCTACAGGCTGCGATTAGAAACGCAAGCCAATGTCTATGTACATCCAGCTCATGTACTTTCTATGTACTAGTCGAGTGGAGGACATTTCTGTTTTCTTGTGTCTAAAACAAAAAAATTATAAATTAGGGGCTTACAAGGAAAAGACAAGCAGTGACAGTTGGGAACCACTTTCTTTTCTTTCTGAATTCTATAATATAAAATCTTTGCGGGAACGGTTTTACTTGAGAATTTTTGATTTTTCTAATTGAACACTTCACTTTGAAATTAAATATGTCTATCTCAGAAGTGAGGAAAAGTGTTGAAGTGTGAGTTAGTGAGTCAATATCTGCTGGCTAAACTCGTCTATGTGTTATACTCAATTCCTGCCACAAGATTTTAGTCAAATTCCCAGTATCATGAGTAGGTTTGCTGCTATTACTGCTGTTATTTCTACTTCTGACATAAATACAGAAGACAAAAGAAGATTTTTTCACCTCACAATGATGGTGCTGCTTGCACAGCAAGTAGCATTTATTCTAGTTCAAAGAACGCATGAATGTACTTGTTCACTGCTTGTTCCAAGAGGAGACAATTCTAACAGCCTCCTCAACCTAGATGAAATGTTATAGCAGCTGTAGGTAGTATGTTTCTATAAGGTTACTATCACATAGAAACACAAAAACAAGACCACTGAATAAGAAAATGAAGATATGGCTGCCCCTGAAATGTAAGTCAGTTTTATAAGCAACATAGTTTTTATTAAAAAATAATTTTGCAAATACAGGATAGGTTTTATATGTAAATTACACTTGCACTACACCCACAATCTTGCTGTTCACGAACAGCAGAACACTACTCTTTGTCAGGAGAAGGAGAGGTTTTAACTTTCATCTTGATAAGCAGAAGTGATATACTTTTGTAAATCTTTAGACTACAGAATTTTGAATATTTTATCCAGTCAAGTGACAGAAATGATTCTAGATGATTTATCAGACTAATAGCCAACAACTGAAAAAGCTATTACGAAACATAACAAAATAATGAAGTAGCTACATTTGTTTTAAAAATGTATATCCCTTTTGAGTAACTAACTTTTCTAAAGAAACTGATCTCTGCAAGGCATTTCACAAGCACAAAATACATGAACTATTGTGCACTGTTTGAGAAAGTACAGCTGTGATGTTGTAGCTAGAAAAAGATGTTTATTTTTCACTAAGAGCACCATTGCATCAACCAATTCTCATTGCGTCGGGCATTGCAACTGTGTAAAATTATACACACCATTGACATGGGCTCATGTGAGTTCATACTGAACCAAGATTAAAATGAGTAGTGTGTATGGTCTAGAAAACAAAAAACTAAGTGAGCTGTTTCACTGGTCTGGGAATAGGAGCAAAATTTACAGCCAAGTCTTTTTGACTATGATTATTTATAGTTGGTAATAAAATGGACCATTGGCTGGCCCCGACAGCTCATACCCTCATGGGTCTACTCTCACCCCCACCAAAATAATGTAGCTTCATCTTTACTGACTTTGGGAATGTTCCCTGGTAAGTCTTTTTTACAGATTCAAAAATTAGCAATATTGAAAGGTGAGTCTGTGGTGTCTTTGTGTCAGCACTTCATCTGCCACTTGAACGCAGAAGACATAAACAGCATAGATAGAAGCAGGTCTACTGTCAGAGCCAACTGCAGGTGCTTCAGCTGAGGAAGAAGAAAATACACCCATGCCTTTCTCCACCGAGGTCCCTGAATATCCCACCAATCTATGTGAAAGAAAGGGAACCTTTAGTCATTTTAGACTGCTACTTCAGCTTGCCAAGCAAAGCCTGGTTTTGGAAAGCCAGAATTAGCAATTAATGCTATCATGGCATGTTGTATTACCTTTCTTTATTAAAAATATGTCTTGGAGGTGGCAAAACAGGGATAAAATGAGATTTCCAAGATCCAAGATAATCCAGACTTCAACAAAAAAAATGTGGATTCTCTAGTCATGTAAGTTAATTGGTCACTTGAATTAACTTGAGTTGAAAAATTGTAGGGTTTTGACTATGAAAGGAGTGAGATTCTGGTAAAGGGTTTCAAGCAGGAAAGCAGGGAGCTGATGTAGGAACCTGATACCTTTTCAGACAGGATTATATGATGATGCTGTCTGCTGTACGAAGGCATTTGGACTTCAAGATCAAAGAGATCTCTCCCACACCCATGTTCTTTTTTCTTGCTTTTAAAAATGCACTTTTATTTCACTGTAGAAAAAAAAATGCTCAGTGTCAACCTGGAGCATGAACACAGTCTTATATAATAGGAACAGTATCTTGTCTTTGATTCATCTTTCAGTATTACCCAGTCATTTATGTTTTAAATTACATGTGAACAGTCTATCTCAAAAAGAATGCCACTATTTTATTTCTAAGGATTACATTATATATAATGAGCTAAATGCTATAGCTCTTATCATAAAACAGTAATACTTTGCATTAAGAGAAACAAATTTCCTTTTACTGATGACTGCCTTTTTTCTGGAGATGATTTGCACACAACGATTTCTTTTAAGGAGAGCAAAATGCAGTTAGCTAATGTAAGCTAATGCAGCTGGATAACAAAAATACACACAATAGTGGACAAAACTTCATTGTCACAATGTGATTCATTCTACGCTCTACTTCCTTCTAGCAAGTTTCTAATTGAAGTCTGGAGATTTAAAAGCACGTTTTTGTTCTGAAATTGCATAGCAGTGATGGTCTTAGAAGAGATGAGTAGTGAGCACACCTGTGGGAGGTGCGCCCAGGTAGAGGAACTCCTCCGGTTAGTGACAGAGCTCCAGGAGGAGGTGAGTAGGTTGAGGAGTATCAGGGACATTGAGAGAGAAAGATACTGCTGGAATCGCACCCTGCCTTCCCCACGACAGGCAGACGGGACACACGATATGGAGGATTCCTTATCCTCTCTCCACCTGGCTAAACACAGTGACTTAAGGGATAAGGGGCAATGGCGACAAGTTCCTGCCCAGTGCAGCAGTTGTGTCTCCTCTGTGACTACCCCACCTTTCCAGGTGCCCTTGCATGACAGGTTCGAGGCTCTGCAAGTGGAACCAAACAATAACGAGGCCGATGGCTAGTCTAGCTTGGTGGTGTCACTGAGGTTAATTCAGTCTACGCCCTGCATCAAAACTGCTTCCTTAAAAAAAAGAGAGGTCATTGTCATAGGAGACTCCCTTCTGAAGGGAACAGAAAGCCCAGTATGCAGACTGGACCCACTTAGGGAATTCTGCTGCCTCCCTAGTGCCCAGGTTAAAGATGTGAAGAGAAAGCTTCTTACACTGATTTGGCACTCTGATTACTATCCATTATTTGTTTTTCAGGTAGGCAGCGATGAAGTTGCAAAAAGTCCGAGAGCAATCAAGAGAAACCTCAGAGCCTTGGGTTGACTGGCTAAGGGATCAGGAGCACAAATAGTGTTCTCCTTTACCATTCCAGTTGCAGGAAATGACAAGGGAGAAACAGGAAGAGCTAGAAGATCAATACCTGGATCCAAGCCTGGTACCACCAGCAGAATTTTAGGTTTTTTCATCATGGGTCAGTCTACACAACACCACGTCTGCTGGCAACAGATGGGGTACAGCTGTCTCAAATGGGGAAAAGGATCTTTGCACTGGACTTAGCAGGGTGCATTGAAAGAGCTTTAAACTAGATTTGAAGGGGGAAAGAGACAAAACCAGGCTTGCTAGAGATAAGCCTGGGGGCAGCACACCAATGTTTGAAGGACAGTGTACTAGCAAGGTCTTTCGGTATGTTGTCTCAGCGGAGGTAGGGGATGGAGATCCATGCGGCAGCAAAGATACAAGGGTTATTGGTGTGTTAGAAACCATGGAAGTGCCTGCGAACATAGGAATAGGTCACATAGGGATTAGGGCTTCTCTCCACAAAAATATGGCAGGATCAATAGCCCAACTGAAATGCATCTACACCAATGCACACAGTATGGGCAACAAACAGGAGAGGTTTTAAGCCATTGAGCAGCGGGAATACTATGGTATAATTGCCATCATGGAAACATGGTGGGATGCCTCACACAACTGGAGTGCTGCAGTATACGGCTATAAACTCTTCAGAAGGGATAGGCAAGGAAGGAGAGGTGGTGGGGTAGCCCTGTATGTTACGGAGCGTTTTGACGGTCTAGAGCTTGACGATGGTGATGAAAGGGTCAAGTGTTTATAGGTAAGGATCAGGAGAAAGGCCAACAAGGCAGATATTGTGGTGGGAGTCTGTTATAAACCACCCAACCAGGCTGAAGAGCAGATGGAATATTCTATAAGCAGCTGGGAGAAGTTAGCCCTTGTTCTCATGGGGGGTTTCAACTTGTCAGATGTCTACTGGAAATACAACAGAGTGGAGAGGAAACAGTCCATGAGGTTCCTGGAGAGTGTGGAAGATACCTTCCTGACAGAACTGGTGAGTGAGCCAACTGGGGAAGGCACCCTGCTGGACCTGTTGTTTGCAAACAGAGAAAGTCTTGTGGGTGATGTGATGGTTGGAGGCTGTCTTGGACATAGCAATCACAAAATGATGGAGGTTTTGATTCTCAGAGAAGTAAGCCGGGGGGGCAGCAGCGCTGTTAGCTTGGACTTCCAGAGGACAGACTTTGGCCTGTTTAGGAGCCTGTTTGAGAGAGTCCCTTGGGAGACAGTCCTGAAGGGCAAAGGAGTCCAGGAAGGCTGGACATTCTTCAAGAAGGAAACCTTAAAGGCACAGGAGCAGGCTGTCCCCATGTGTCAAAAGACAAGCTGTCAAGGAAGAAGTCTGGCCTGGTTGAACAGAGAGCTTTGGCTGGAACTCGGGAAAAAAAGGAATGTTTATGGCCTTTGGAAGAAGGAGCAGGCAACTCAAGACAACTACAAGGATGTCATGAGGTTTATGCAGGAAGAAAATTAGAAGGGCCAAAGCCCAACTAGAACTTAATCTGGCTACTGCCATAAAAGACAATAAAAAATGTTTCTATAAATACATTAGCAATAAAAAGAGGGATAAGGACAATCTGCATTCTTTATTGGATGCAGGGGGAAACATAGTGACAAAGGATGTGGAAAAGGCTGAGATGTTTAATGCCTTCTTTGTTTCTGTCTTTAATTGTAGGACCACTCATTCTCTGGGTACCCAGCCCCCCAAGCTGGAAGACAGGGATGGGGAGCAGGGATGGGGAGCCCCCATAATCCAAGGAGAAATTATTAGCAACCTGCTACACTACTTAGACACACACAAGTCTACGGGGTCGGATGGGATCCACCCAAGGGTACTGATGGAGCTGGTGGCAGTGCTCACCAAGACACTTTCCATCATCTATCAGCAGTCATGGCTAACTGGGGACATCCCTGTTGACTGGAAGTTAGTAACTGTGATGCCCATCTACAAGAAGGGCGGGAAGGAGGATCCGGGGAACTACAGGCCTGTCAGTCTGACCTCAGTGCCAGGGAGTCAGAGAATCATAGAATTATAAAATAGTTTGTGTTGGAAGGGACCTTTAAAGGTCATCTAGTCCAACCCCCCTACAATGAGCAGGGACATCTTCAACTAGATCAGGTTGCTCAGAGCCCCACCCAACCTTTGAAGGTTTCCAGGGATGGGGCATCTACCTCCTCTCTGGGCAACCTGTGCCAGTGTTTTTCCACCCTCATTGTGAAAAATGTCTTCCTTATATCTAGTTGAAATCTGCCCTCTTTTAGTTTAAAACCATTACCCCTTTTTCCATCACTACAGGCCCTGTTAAAAAGTCTGTCCCCATCTTTCTTAGAAGCCCCCTTTAAGTGCTGAAAGGCTGCAATAAAGTCTCCCTGGAGCCTTCTCTTCTCCAACCCCAACTCACTCAGCGTGTCCTCACAGATGAGGTGTCCCATCCCTCTGAACATTTTTGTGGCCCTCCTCTGGACCCTCTCCAATAGTGCTGAGGGTTCCAGAGCTGGATGCAGTACTTCAGGTGGGGTGTCACCAGCGTAGGGTAGAATCGTGTCCCTCGACCTGCTGGCCACAAAGGTTAAGGAAGAAGATCATCTATGGAAGGTTATGGAGCAGATCATCTTGAGTGCCATCACATAGCACATACAGGACAACCAGGTGATCAGGCCCAGTCAGCATGGGTTTATGTCCTGCTTGTCTAATCTGATCTCCTTCTATGGCAAGGTGACCTGACTAGTGGATGAGGGAAAGAAAGGCTGTGGATTTTGTCTACCTAGACTTTAGTAAAGCCTTTGACACCATTTCCTACAGCATTCTCCTGGAGAAACTGGCTGCTCATGGCTTGGACAGGTATAGTCTTTGCTGAGTAAAATCTGGCTGGATGGCCGAGCCCAGAGACTTGTGGTGGATGGAGTTACGGTTGGCTGCTGGTCACAAGTTTTGTTCCCCAGGGCTCAGTACTGGGGCCAATTCTGATTAATATCTTCTTCAGTGATCTGGATGAGGGGATTGAGTGCACCCTCACTAAGTTTTCAGATGACACCAAATTGGGTCGGTCTGCTTGAGGGTAGAAAAGCTCTACAGAGGAATCTGGACAGGCTGGATCTATGGGCCGAAGCCAACTGTATGAGATTCAACAAGGCCAAGTGCCAGCTCCTGCATTTTGGTCACAACAACCCCATGTAATGCTACAGGCTTGGGGAAGAGTGACTGGAGAGCTGCCCGGTGCAAAAAGACCTGGGGGTGCCGGTTGAGAGCCAGATGAATATGAGCCAGTACTGTGCCCAGGTAGCCAAGAAGGCAAATAACATCCTGGCTTGTATCAGAAATGGTGTGGCCCACAGGACTAGGGAAGTGATCATTCCCCGTACTCAGCACTGGTGAGACTGCACCTTGAATACTGTGTTTTACCATGATTCTATCACTCTATGACTACCAACACAAACACTATGGCTCTATGAACACTTCAAGCCTGTATAAACCTGTTTAGTCCTCTAACCTTACCCTCACTCTTCATCCCTCAGCAGTCCTTCGCTCCCTCTTCCAAGCCAGCAAAAGCACTTATGGAGCCATGCAACAAACTGGACTGAGTTAGATTAATAGCTTTTTTCCCTACCTTTTTTGCTGGGTTATTTTTAACTTAGATGTGTTCCCAGCCTGGTTCACTGTCCAGCTACATGGATACCAACCTCAGCACTAATAACTGGAGAAAAAAGAAGGAATGAGCACCCACATTTAAGCAGAGGGCTAGTCTGCTTCTTTCAGTATCTGGATTAAAGACCTCAATGAATCATAATGCAAATGTTGCAGAGGACATATCTGCAAAAACATACCACTGGAAATAAATAACGTTCCATGTGAAATTCAATATTCTGCATCACAAAATCACTAAATTAATAATTAAGTTCATCATTAAAAATTAATTAAATGATATTATAGACTCAAAACTCAAGAAATGCTCATATGATATGTAACTATTTGTCCAGAACATATTTCTCACTAAATTATATTAATGTTTTTCCCTAGGTAATGCAATTAATCTCCAAACTCACAGATTTCTGTGCATTGCTCAGAGAGTGTGTGACTACTCAATGGAAGTCAGAGAAGAGAATATTGTCTTCAGAACATGGTAGGCTGTTACTACTCTGACATAATTTGCATGTTTAAAGCTCAGCAGAAATCTCTGCACTGGTGTCCACACCGTACATTTGTTGTATTTTCCATTATTTTATTTTAAACTTCATTTAATTGTGCATTCACATCATAAAGCTTATTAATTTTGTGTGTGTGTGTGTTTCCTCATACCGTGGCCCATTCATATGTCACATCATTCCTCAAAGTTAATATTAATTGTGGATTTAGTTGACATGTATAGTGAAAAAGTCAATGGCAGAGTATTTTTAACACATAATGGCAGCTACAGATTTAGTCCCCTCCAGTATTAATTCCTGACAGTTATTATCTCATTTAATTTAGGAGAGAATTTTAAATAGAGAAGTTATCAACTGATGACTAAATGTTCCTTTTATCTCATTTGTATCAATTGTCAGTGCACAGAGGCATTACCATGATCAATTCAAATACATGAATAGTTGTGCCTCCCATGAAAATATGTGAAAACTATCTGAATAGAATAAAGCACTGATGAAATGCCTGTTCTTTTGTTTTAATTTTTACTGACATCCACTGCTAAGGAAGCTTATAGGAACTTGCAATTTACAGGATGGTGCAATGTTGGACTGTAGAATAATTCAGAATTTCTGATTGGTTAGAAAAACTCTTTTGTAGTAGCTTAGCATGGCAATCTTTTAAATTTTGGATCTGAGCCACCTATTTTATTGAAACATTCTAACGGTTGAAGCTTAGAATTTTAATTTTGACTAATAGGGAGGAAGATAGAAAAAGAAATGTAGGCCAGTATAACAAAAAAATCTTTTGTTTACTAATCTTATACCATGGTCTAATCTCACAATAATTATTTGAAATAAATTAATAATCTTCCTTCATTGGGTGTTTTTTTTTTGATGCTTACACAGCAAGAGATGGAATGCCACTCTTCAAGTTTTCTATTTTCCGGGTAAGCTAGAGGCAAACTCCTGAACGCCAGTAAACAGTGAGCGGACAGGACACTTGCCAAGGCTCTTGCAGGTGTATCAGCACACAGCTCACACCGCCTGTGTTGTCAGAGCCGCAGAGCCCTCGCCAGATGCCCAGCCGCAGCTGCTCCCCCTCCCCAGGCGGCTTCTCCTCTCTTGCGCTTGTGGAGATGGGCAGATTTTATCCTAGAAGAGCTCAGAGAGGCTGAAGGAAAGATTTTTACTGAATCAAATTGTCAGACCCTGAACTCTTACACAAAGCACCCTGATTGAGCCAAGTTGTCTTTTACGTGGCTGAGATGAGAAGTTTCCAGAACCAAAGTCTCCTTCAACAGGAACCTTGAAAATACACAGTCTTATGTCCTCTAATACTGTTGATTTATTTGCCTTGGAAAGCTGTCAGCCCTTTATCTTCATATCCTTGTTTTACACACAGATTCAGATACACTTGCAAAGCGCCCCAAGTGAGCTTGGGAACTGCCACCGCTACATAAGTAACAGGCCAAATTTGGGAAAGTGCCTCCTTAGAAAGGCATTCATACTCATCCTTGATTTTAGGTATATGCCTCAGTATCATGGATATCAAAGCAAAAATTTAATGCTAAGCATGTGAAAAAGCGATAGGGGTGGACACAAAGGTGTGCTTAAAAGCATTTCTACAATTAGATTCATGTTATTAATGTCTGAATAATTAATGTTATTAATGTCTAAATACACATTTCTACAACTGAATAAAATGGGATTGTGATATGGCCTTAACCACTGATCCATGCAGCCCTTGTCACACATACTGCTTTTTTGTTCATGTTCTTGCTGGCATGTTTTCAGCCAGTGCCAGCTAGACTTCCATGCCTGGACACACACTGAGTGATTGCACAAGTGAGGTTATGTACATAGGGTGGTGAGGAGGACATGGCACCAGGTCTGGCCCCCTCGTCTCTTGCATTTCTCAGCACTGTCACAGCAGGTTTTTCACTCTGAAACATGACAACATATCCTCTTGCAAACCCCAAAGTCTTGGGGACATACCCTCATCCACACACTGCCAGTATCTCTCTCTCACGGTTTCTCACATAGCCCAAGGATTATTTCAGACTCCCTGATCTGGAAACCCAGACAGACGAATACTTATATTTTAGGACTGGAGAAGGACCCAGAGAAAAGTTCTGTGAAGTGAGTACATATGCAGCCAGTCTTGACTACTTATCTCAGGGCAATGTGCCCTTGCCGTGAGGAGGGTTAATTGTATCCTGTGTTGCATTAGGAGGATTGTTGCCAGCAGGGTTGAGAGAGGTGATCCTTCCCCTCTACTCAGCACTGGTGAGGACATACCTGGAGTGCTGTGTCCAGTTCTGGGCTCCCCAGTACAAGAGAGATGTGGAGCTAGCGGAGAAAGTCCAGTGGAAGGTCGCTAAGATGACTAAGGGATTGGAGCATCTTCTTTCTGAGACTGGAGAGCTGGGACTGTTGAGACCGGAGAAGTCTTGCGGCGGGATCTCATCAATGTGTATGAATATCTGAAGGGAGGGTGAAGAGAGGATGGAGCCAGGCTTTCTTCAGTGGAGCCTAATGACAGGACCAGAGGCAGCAGGCACAAACTGAAACACTGGAGGATCCATCTGAACTTCAGGAAACATTTTTTTTCTGTGAGGGTGAGCAAGCACTGAACGGGATGCCCAAGGAGGTTATGGAGTTGCTGTCCTTGGGGATATTCAAAATCTGTCTAGACAGAGTCCTGGGCAAGTGGCTCTAGGTGACGCAGCTTGAGCAGAGGAGTTGAACCAGATGACCTCCAGAGGTTTCTTCGAATCTCAGCTGTTCTGAGTCTGTGACCTTTTTCCTTCATATATGCAGCAGTGTGAGTGTTTAGTAGGTTTTCTTTTGTGGAAATGCTGACATTTTGTAGGAATTATGCTCCTCAAATAGTTAATAATGTGGTCAAAACTAAAATAAAAAAGATCAGTTGTGATTATTTGCAAATATATATATATTTGCATTTCTATCAGGCACTTTCCATCAGGGCCAGAGTCTTACCTCACTGTTAGCAGGTCTTTATAACCAGATCTTTAGGACCCTTTGTAAAATTTTTCTAAGTATGATTTCCCTCATGTCCTAAACATGTCAGTGGGCAAACTGACACCAAGCAGAACACACTGGAATAGGATGCACAAACAGGAGAGGGAAACACACACCAGAGCAGGCAATATAGTATACCCATCACCAAAAAGCATCAGGGCCATTATTAATTTCTAGTGAAAAATATTATTGAATCTGAATCTAATTGCACACTAAAAAGAAGATTTGATAAGACATATGGACAACTTTCTTTCTGAGCATTGCTATAATTTGATGTCAGTTGTACCAAACATATGAAAAACTATTTTAATAGATGGATAAGTTTGCAAATAAATAAATAAAAAAACAAGGAAAATTAAAAGCTCACCTACTCAAGAAATACCATTTTCTTGCCAAGCTCAGATTCCATAGTCATTAATGAAAGCTTATTAGATATCAGGTTTGCTGTTGTTTGGTTCTTCAGGAATGTGGAAATCTCACCTAATGCTCAAAAGTTATAATTTAATAATCTTTTTAAATTTAATTATAAAAATAATAAATTTATATATACAAAATAATAAAATTTAATAATATTTAAAATTAATTTCACACACAGACCCCTACACTGTTCCATGTTCTTTCCTATATAAAAAATTAAGCATACAATTCTTTGCTTCCAAATAATTAGATCTTTAACAGCAACAGTTAATTTTTTACTAAATGTTCATTTTTTAATTATTACCTTTTATTAGTAATAGATTAGTGCTAGTAATAGACTACTATCACTCTAGCTAAAATATGAAGGATTTACATCCTAGGTTTTCATTTAATACTGATGTTTGGTTTTAAGAACTCCCAGTCTGTGTTAGCGAGCTATTGCAATAAAAACATGAAGCTCAATGCACCTGTGAGGCAATAATGTTTCTCCTTGGTATTTAAAGCTGCTCATTTGAAATATTTCTGCAGGTATAAAATCTAGCAATATCAAGTGGTCCTGCCATAGCAAATAAATTAACAGGGGGGGTTTTTTTGCATATTTTTGATGAATTCAAATTTTCTTTCCAAAGTAGGACTGCAATGAATATAATTACTCGGCTGAATGTTAGTTTGGGGGATATAAACAGGTACATAGAACCAAAATCTGTTGGTTTTTTACACCAGGATTCCCAGCAAAACAGATTATTCAGGAGGTAATTTCTTTTCCTATGCTTTGTTTTCTAAATTATAATTTTCCAAGACCAAAAACTAATTTTTATTTTTTTTAATAGCTGATAATTATTTCTTTGCTTGCTGGATATCCTGTATAAAATTATTTCTGGTGTTTTGCCACTTATGCTTTATATGTGTTATTGAAATGATAGAGATTAAATAAAATAGCTATAAAATATGCCTTTTCTATTTATATGGAATGCTTTAATTACATAAAACTGAAGAGTCCATTTCATGTTGCTTCAAAGCAAATATCATTATTGTAACAATTTAATTTCATAATATACCTTAGACAGGAAAAGGTATTATATACCTTTATAGTAATACACCATTATAGTAATTCACAGTAGACTAGGTTAGGGCTTTGTATACTCTTCCCTGCAGGAAGTAAGATTAACTGCACTCAGTGTTTTCCTCTTCCACCCAGGTTTTTGGCTAAAGTAGAGTCTCAGATCTGTGCTTACGATAGATTCAAGCTGTCTTGATAGGTATGCCAAAAGGAAACATATTTTGCTGTAAGTTTACAACATAGTTAAATTCCTTTCCTGTCCTTATCAATACCACTACTGTGGAGCAAGATGGGAACTGAGGACAGTTTGTGATGGATAGATGTCCACATGCAGGTTTCTCGTGCACTGAGGTGTAGTCAATAGAGCTCAAGTCACGACAATCAATGTAGTCTGGGAAGTGGGTTCAACTTACTCCAAAATAGATACATAAGCTAAGTCAATTAGATTCAATTTTTGAGCTCTTCTGTTTGTTTGTTACAAATGTTTCTATTTTTCCTAGCTAATCTGACAAACCGTTGAAATATTTGATATACTTAAAAAATTGATATACATATATCTGACATGACAGATACTGAGCTCTGCAAAAACCCCATTAGGATCTATAAGAGTACCCAACCAAACATCGTCTACATTTTCCTTTCCTCTGGATGCTCTCGAGCTATTGATATAGTAAGATTTGTTTGATTCATTAGTCATGTCAAAGAATTTGCTAAAGTTATTGGAAAAAGTGGCTTTAATATTTTGTGCATAAAGAAAAAAACTTTATATTAAAGTTTGAAGATCACTTTAAGGAAAGAGAACCTTTTTTATGCACTTTCAGTATAAGCCAACTTTTCATCAGTACAGATTCACCACATTCACTCTCTAATCATCCCCAAAAAAGGAAAAAAGAACACCCAACCTTTTGTTCATATACATTAAATCACTCATGCTATAAGGAAACTATGAAAGATCTCATTTCATCTTATAGAGAAAGACTTGACCCTTCATCCCCAGATGGCAATTTATATGATGAATCCATTATAATTTCACAACTTGAAGTCTGTAGATGTGGTTTCTCCAGTGCACAATAACCCAGCATATGCTATCTTCTCCGTATTGAGTAGATAAAATTCCATATTTATCATAAGTACTGTGCTGTTGAGGGTACAAGACATGGATTAGACAAACATTTTAGTCTTTCAATAAGGGATAATATTTCATTTACCCACCAAAAAAAAGTTAAGCAGCATCTAATCGTGTCTGTTTCCCAAATACACATGGGATTTTCCATGTACATGAAGTTTTTTACCATTAGAAGTCTGAATACTTGAAAACAGTATTAATTCATTTTATGAATGCTACACAGTATGATAGGCATGATAGCCAAATTAAGACTATTTTTAGGTACTTTGCTGTCTATTTCTTAGTATTCAAATATCCACATCCTTGTACATATTAGATAGATATTACCTAGGTATTAGACTAGCTATTTGATATCAGATTTTAGCTAGATGAAAGACCCAGAAAGATACATTTTAGATTATAAACATATTTCACTATAGGTGACCTAAAGTACATGAATGATACAGTTTTATTTTTTAATATCAATAACTTAAAAAAATTATACAAGTATCTTAAATTTATTAAAAAATTTCATTAAAACTATCCTAATTTATATATCCCAAGGAATGTGAAATGTTTACTTGGATTAATGTCAAGCATTTCTAAGCCAAAAAGGATGATCAAAGTTTTAAGACCATTTAGTATTCTACAACAGGCCCAGTAGCCAGTGGATGCAGATTTTGACAAAGTAACTAGTTTAAAAATCCTATGCTTGGGAAAAGGCAAGAAAAGGAAAAATGCATTTTAAAATATTTTTATTGCATATTTCTCATTTATTTGTTTTCATTGCACGCTGTACTACTAGGACTGTGCTAGCAAGGTCTATTTAAAGTAGGG
>NW_010529554.1:0-4083 GCF_000687285.1 Phaethon lepturus | reverse complement strand
TCAGCAGGAGGAGCCATTTGAACTTGTTACTAATTGCACAGATGCGTACTTTAAATTTTACTCAGTTTACACATGGTTCTAGAAAATGTATTTCCAAATCTTTTAAAATACATTTTGCTTGCAAATTTAACCCCCTAAAAATACAAATATTCATATTGGGTTTGTGTGGCAAGGTTTTGGTAGCGAGGGAGGGCTACAGGGGTGGCTTCTGTGAGAAGCTGCTAGAAGCTTCCCTCGTGTCCGACAGAGACAATTCCAGCTGCCTCCAAGATGGATCAGCCGCTGGGCAAGGCCGAGCCCATCAGCAACAGTGGTAGCACCTCGGGGTAACATAGTTAAGAAAGAGAAAAAAACCCAAACATGCGCAACTGCAGCCAGAGAGAGGAGTGAGAAGATGTGAGAGGAGCAGCCCTGCAGACCCCAGGCCAGAGCAGCAGGAGGGGCAGGAGGGGCTCCAGGCACCGGAGCAGAGGGTCCCCGGCAGCCCCTGGGGAAGCCCATGGGGAGGCCGGCTGTGCCCCTGCAGCCATGGAGCTCCACGGGGGAGCAGATCTCCACCCGCACCCGGGGAGGGTCCCATGCTGGAGCAGGGGGATGCCCGAAGGAGGCCGTGACCCCATGTGTAGCCCATCTTGTAGCAAGCTCCTGGCAGGACCTGTGGTCCTGTGGGGGATCCAGGCTGGAGCAGTCTGTTTCTGAAGGATGGCACCCGTGGGGGGACCCAGGCTGGAGCAGTTCATGGAGAACTGTTTCCCATGGGAGGGACCCCACATTGGATCAGAAGAGCGTGAGGAGTCCTTCCCCTGAGGAGGAAGGAGTGGCGGAAACAACGTGTGATGAACTGACCACAACCCCCATTCTCCATCCTCTGTGCTGCTGATAGGGAGGAGGCAGAGAAAGCAGGAGTAAGTTAAGCCTGGGATGAAGGGAGGGGTGGGGGGAAGGGATGTTCAGATTTGGGTTTAGTTCTCATTGTTCTACTCTGATTTGATTGGTAATAAATTAATTTTTCCCCAAGTTAAGTCTGCTTTTCTCTTAAGTAATTTGCTGAGTGATCTCTCCCTGTCCTTATCTTGACCCATGAACTTCTCATTATACTTTCTCTCCCCTCTCCAGCTGAGGAAGAGAGTGGTAGAGCAGCTTTGGTGGGCTCCTGGCATCCAGCCAGTGTCAACCCACCATAATATTACATTATTAAACAACATACAGTCATTATGTGAAACCTTAGAATAGATAAGTTTTTATTTACATGCATAGCGCAAGATATCAAATGATGTTGATTTAAAATCTATTCTTGTATTGGTCACTGAATATTAGAGTTTAATAATGGTTTTGTAATGGCTTTTTCAGTAGATAAAGCTCTAGGAGATACTATTTTGTTCTTATTAACTTGCTGACAAAATCAGTACTAATTAATGAAATGTGACTTTGATTCTGGGATGCTATTATCTATAGAAATTGGCCAAAAGAGAAGATGTTTCTTTTCATTTGTCACTCATGGTATTCATTGCAACTCTATTTCTAAATTACGTTAGTCCCTCAGGGAAATTTCATCACTTTCCATTGACATAACAATTGTTTTTTAGCTGACAGAAGTTTGATGAGTCTCCTGCAGCAGCTTCACTTAAATAACCTGTAAATAATGGGAACATACCAGTCAAAGTACTTGAAATAATTTTTAAAGGACTTTAGCATTTACCTTTTATCTGTCTGCAGAACATTAATGGATTTTCTTCATTTCGTAAATTTGAAAAAAACAGGACTCATATATAGAGCAGATGAAGGGGCAGATGTGATAGGTCTTTGTATGGATATTACACCTCAGTGCCTAGTGATTAATGAACAGTTGTAGAGATTCTGAGTTTATGATAACTTCTATTTAAAACTACCAACATTGACTTTACAAGTTCATGCCTTTTAACTACTCATCTGTTGAATTAAAGATTAACTTTTGTACTCTAAACCACAGTCCAACATTCCTACATACTTTTTCTAACTCTGCCGTATTCAATTGATTGTGCTGCAGGAATGGACTGACTTAAAAACATATTAACAATATTTACCTACAATGAGATTTGCCTGTTCATCTTCCAATATGAAACACTTTATTTAATTTCTGGATATGATTAACACATTTTGTAGCTTATGAGACTTCTTAGAAGCTGATTGTAGTTGTTGAGATGAAATGCCAGATAAGGTTAACTGAAAAGGAATGATTAGTTCCTCTCTTCATCCTCCAATATGAGGATGTTGATCATAAAACAGTTTTTATTAAAATTTAAAAAAATAGTATTTCTATAATCAGAGATAATAAATTTGAGATTTATTAAAGAGATTTATTAAAGAGATAGAAAATAAATTTGTAAATAATTTTGCAGAAATGTTACAAGCTATAATTTTAGGAACATCATAAAAACAGGCACATAGCTGTTCATCATGGACCCCCATTTATTTACACAAAACAGCTCTCTGGTGTGAAAGTACTTGTAAGTCTCTGTGGATTAAATTGTTCCAAATTTTACTCCACATATGTTAATTTCAATTTAAAAACCAGGAATTTTGCATTTGCCAATAAGTGAACTTGTCTCATGGAGCTCCTTGTGCAAAATGAAAACTTGGAATGCAGAAGAAACACCAGACCATAACCTTGCAAAAGTGGAAGAAGTCAGGACATGAAGTCTCTACCTAAAACACATTTCTTTATGGAGTCCTCTATCTTCTATGGAAAAGAGGTTTACACCGGACTGATGGTCACTTTTGCTTCAAATTGGGAAGCGAAATTTTTTTGGTGTATCGCACACACCCTTGCAACACCTGGACCTTCAGAATGATTCCCAATTATCTTGCTGCACATCAAGAGGCTTTCCTGATTACTGCTAGTTGCTTGAAGATCCTTTCATCAGCAGTTAGCAAAACAAGGCTATGCATTTTACATTGTCATGGTTTCATCTCAACCAGCAACTAAGCACCACACAGCCACTTGCCCACTCCCCCCACAGCAGGATTTGCGAGAGAATCAGAAGAATAAAAGTGAGAAAACTCATCAGCTGAGATAAAGACAGTTTAATAGGGAAAGCAAAACCCACACACTCAAGCAAAGCAAAGCAAAGTAAGGAACCCATTCACTACTTCCCAAGGACAGGCAGAAGTTCAGCCATCTCCAGGAAAGCAGGGCTCCATCACGTGTAATGGTTACTTGGAAAGACAAACGCCATCACTCTGAACATCCCCCGCTTCCTTCCTCTTCCCCGAGATTTATATGCTGACCATGACATCATACAGTATGGAATACTGTATTAGGTCATACAGGATGCTAGCCAGGCCCTTCAGCCTGTTACACCAGAGAAAGACCTCTAAAGGTTCCTCTAAAAGGGTGACATGGCTGACAGCCCAGCTGAAGTGCCTCTACACCAATGCATACGGAATGGGCAACAAACACAAGGAACTGGAAGCTGTTGTGCTGCTTGAAAGCTATCACCTGGTCTCCATTCCTGAAACGTGGTGGGATGAATCCCATGGCTGGAGTGTGACTATCAATGGCTATGGGCTATTCAGAAGGAACAGGCAAGGAAGGAAGGGCAGAGGGGTTGCCTTCTATGTCAAGAAATGGATAGAGTGCAATGAGCTGCCTCTGCAGAATAGCCACAAGCAGGTCAAAAGCTTGTGGATAGGAATCAGGGACTAAGGCAACAAAGGGAACTTGGTGGTTGGTCTGTACTACTGGCCACCTGAACAAGGGGAGTCTATTGACAAAGCTTTCTCACTCCAGCTACAGGAGGCATCGCACTCGCAGGCTGCCACCCAGCTGGGGGACTTCAACCACCCTGACATCTGCTAGAAAAGTACAATGGCAAACTGTAAACAATCTGGGAGGCTTCCTGTGCCAGGTAATAGACAACCCGACCAGATGGGATGCCATACTGGACCTGTTGGTCACCAATGCAACTGAGCTAACTGGTGACATCAAGATTGGAGGCAGCCTGGGCTGCACTGATCATGCAGTGGTGCAGTTTGCAGTCCCGAAGGATAGGAACAAGCAAAGAGAGACTCAGCCACCCTGATATATCCAAATCTCCCAGTGAC
>NW_010529553.1:0-5080 GCF_000687285.1 Phaethon lepturus | reverse complement strand
ATAATCCTTGACATTTAGGAGTTTGGGATTGTGTAAAGTAGCACTCCCACAAATGGTTGTCAGGCACCACTTAGAAATTAGGATATCCCAAGAACCATCCCTGGCTGTCTTTGGAGGCTGAGCGAGTTTATGAACATATATGCCCACTGCTCTGGACCCATTGGCCTTTCTGTCTGTGAATATGCCCTGTCATACTGTATTTAGCAGCACAGGTGTAGCCATAGGGACCATGCAGAAAGGAGTTGTGTATCTGCTCCATGTTAAAAAAGGTCTTACCTTCTTTGCCAACTCACATGGAAGGCAGTATGAACTCTTTGTGTGTTTGTGTGAGACTCATGTTGTGTTCTTACTTAAAATTTTCTTTTTTCTTTTGTATATACAGTTTTGTGCCTAAGCATCAAAGTCAAGGAAAAGAGGCACCATGGAAAATATTTCCACATATATGTATATATTATTTGTTTAAGTCTTGTGAATATCTGCAGGAAATGTAGAAAACAGGAAAATATTTTAAATATTTCATTATTTACTGCATATGATAAGGTTTCTTCCTGAAATTTCCAAATTATACTTCATGGGAAAAGAATGGATTGATGTCTTGCTTTGGGCAAAAAGAAAGGAAAACAGAGCCTAACTGTCTAACCAGAAACTTTAGAATAAAATAAGCAATGTTATTTAGAGAGTTTTCTTTGCAGAGGCAGTGGGAAGCCATAGCCAATGAACATTAACTTTTAACATTGAAATTCCCTGGAATGAGCTTCAAAAGAAGCATGTAGACTGTGTTTAAGAAGAAAAGCAGGAAAAACAGGAGACAGACACTGGAAAAAATGGAGGCTTCCAAATCTTTGATGAATTTAAACAAATTCTTTTGGTTGGTTTTGTCTCTGAGAACTTTCATTCACAAATCATAATAAAGATCAATGATGGTTTGGTTTAAGTGTAAAAACCTATATCTTAGTAATGATCACTGATGTTCAGCTGAACTTTCCAAATTTACTCAGAGCTAATTTAAGTCCCTCTAAGGCAAAGACAATAAGCAGAGATATTGTGACTCACAGTTCTAGATTTAGAGTCAAAGCCAAGGACGCTCAACACTATGTAAAAACTAATAGTTGCCTTTGAGACTAATTGAACAAAATATCTAAAAAAATCAGAATTCTGCACAAAAGTCAGTTGCATACTCCATAACGTGTAGAAATAGAATCATAGAATCAATCATAGAAACATTGAATCATAGAATAGTTTGGACTGGAAGGGACCTTTAAAGGTCATCTAGTCCAACCTCCCTGCAATGAACAGGAACATCTTCAACTAGATCAGGTTGCTCAGAGCCCACTCTAACCTGACCTTGAATGTTTCCAGCAATGGGGTATCTATCACCTCTCCTGGCAACTTCTGACAGTGGCTTACCACACCCATCATAAAAAAATTTCTTCCTTATATCTGGTTAACATCTACTCTCTTTTAGTTTAAAACCATTACCCCTTCTCCTATCACAATAGGCCATGCGAAGAAGTCTGTCCCCATCTTTCTTAGAAACCCCTCTTAAGTACTGGAAGGCTGCAAGAAGGTCTCCCCAGAGCCTTCTCTTCTCCAGGCTGAATAATCCCAGCTCTCTCAGCTTGTCCTCACTAAGCAAGATGTTCCATCCTTCTGATCATTTTTGTAGCCCTCCTCTGGACCTGCTCCAACAGGTCCATGTCCTCCCTGTGCTGAGGGCTCCAGAGTTGGACACAGGACTCCAGGTGGGGTCTCACTAGAGTGGAGTAGAGGGGCACAATCACCTCCCTGGATGTGATTGACATGTTTCTTTGGATGCAGCCCAGGATACAGCTGGCCTTCTGGGATGCGAACGTACATTGCCAGCTCATGTCCAGCTTTTCATCCACATGTTGCGCCAAGGTTTAGACTAGATACTAGGAGAAATTCTTTTACTGAGAGAGTGGTCAAACATTGGAACAGGCTACCCAGGAGATGATGGAGTCACCATCACTGGAAGTGTTTAAAAAACGTGTGCACATGGCACTTCAGGACATGGTTTAGTGGGCATGATGGCGTTGGGTTGATGGTTGGACTTGATGATCTTCAAGGTCTTTTCCAACCTTAACGATTCTGTGATTCTGTGATTCTGTGTACGCCCAAGTCCTTCTCGGCAGGGTTGCTCTCAATCCCTTCATCCCCCAGCCTGTACTGATACCAGGGGCTTGCCCTGACCCCGGTGCAGGACCCTGTAGTTGGGCTTGTTGAACCTCATGAGGTTCACACAGGCCTATTCCTCGAGTTTGTCCAGGTCCCTCTGGGTGGCATCCCACCCATCAGGTATTTCAACTGCATCACTCAGCTTGGTGTCATCTGCAAACTTGCTGAGGATGCACTCGATCCTGCTGTCTATGTCATTGATGAAGACATTAAAGAGTACTGGTCCCAATATAGACCCCTGAGGGACACCACTTGTCACCCATCTCCATCTGGACAACGAGCCATTGACCACTACCCTCTGGATGCAACCATCCAACCAATTCCTCATCCACCCAACAGTCCACTCATCAACTCCATATCACCAGCTTAAAGAGAAGGATGTTGTGGCGGACCGTGTCAAAGGTGTTACAGAAATACAGATAGATGGCAAATACCTTATTGAAATAAGAGATTCCACCTTGGAAAATAGAGTGAGAAAAGCTGGAAGTCCTGCTGTCATAAGCAGAGTAATCATGAGAAAAGAATGCCTTTCTCTAGACCTATCTGATATTTTCTACTACGTTGGGAAATATGGAAGTAGACATGATAGTCAAATAATTTTCCTACTTGCTTTTTCCATGCAGATAGTTCATGCCTCTGATCTGTAAAACCAAGTAGGAAAAGATTATTCTATTTCTTTGTATCTATTTTTACATTTGAGGGACTTCTCCAAACTTTTCCTAAAAAACTCAGTATGACTAGGGTGAGAAGGCTATATTCCAAACCATAGCCCCAGACAGCAAATCATGGATGACTACTGATTCAAGAAAATTATTCAGAAGAGTATATGTTAGTATGCACTTGTTCTTCTCAGATATTTTTCAATGTGCATGTCCTGACCACTTCTATAAGAAAAGGTAATACATATGTAAATTAAATAATTTTAGCAGTCTTAGTTATTGTTTTGTTTTTATTTCAGCTTTACCTTTGAAAGTTTTATTCTAAATCCAAGGAGATCACTATTTTGCTCACGCAATCAGTTTTTCAGGCTACTTTAATTGCTGTTAACCTAGCAGCTGCTACTCCCTCCCCAGTTTTCTCTAGACAAGCAAGTTTGGTCTGCATCATGTAAAGAAAATAATCAACTACAGTGTTAATTTGATGCTGCAGTTAGTGGAAATCTGATAAAATGCACAATTCTTTCCATTGCTTACACTGGAGTTTGTGGAGTCACACTGGTGTAAACATCATGTAAAAAGACTTAATCAGGATGTGAATCTGAAACATTAGCTATCTGCCCCATCACTTACTCCTCAGAACTAAAGATACCTTTAGCAAACCACATTCTTCTAGCTGGGATGAAATATATTCACAGCTACCAAATAACGCAAACAGTGTGACCTGAAGACCTGGTAAACTAACAACAAACCCTGCTGCAGAACACAAACAAAAAATTAATTTAAAAAAAATTAATTTTCATGTTGGTTGGTTTCTTTCTGTGTAATACCCTAATACTTGCAATGACTCGTTCCAAGAAACTGTTATTTCTTGTTCCTACAGGTAACCCCCATATACTAAAGCTCATTTGAGGTTTTGGTTTGTTTTTTTTTTTTTGCTAGAATGGGCAGGTTTTGGCAACTAATAAAGATTTATTCAATAATTTTACCAGAAGTTTCCTTCTTTCTTTCCTTCCTCTTTTGCTCCCCACTGTATGTCTCCCTTTATCACTCAGTCCCCAGCAGAAACAATACTACTCTCTCCCTAACAAAAACAACAGCAAAAAGATATTTAAGAACAATCTTATAAAGCATCAAGGAAGTTATAATTTAGATAATTAATTTTCTGTTCAGGAATAGTCTGCCAAGACTGTTAAGATCTTTTGATATAAAATGAGCATTCATAGATGCTGTCGTGGTTTAACTACAGCTGGCAACCAAGCACGACAGAGCCTCTCGCTCACTCCCTCAGAGTAGGATGGGAGAGAGAATCTGAAGAGCAAAAGTGAGAAAACTCATGGGTTGAGATAAAGACAGCTTAATAGGTGAACCAAAAGCCACGCACACAAGCAGAGTATAACATGGAATTCATCCACTACTTCCCATTGGCAGGAAAGTGTTCAGCCATCGCTGGGAAAGCAGGGTTCCATCACACTTAATGGTTTCTTGGGAAGACAGTTGACATAACTCCGAACATCTCCCTTCCCCTTCCTTCTTTTTCACCCAGCTTTATATACTGAGCATGGCATCATATGGTATGGAATATGTCTTTTGGCCAGTCTGGGTCAACTGTCCTGGCTGTGTCCCCTCCCAGCTTCCTATGCACCCCCAGCATTCTCACTGGCAGGCCAGCATGAGAAGCTGGACTGTCCTTGACTGCTTAGCAACAGCTCAAAACATCAGCACGTTACCAACATTTTTTCATCCCAAATCCAAAGCATAGCCTCACACTAGCTTCTATGAGGAAAATTAACTCTATCTGAGCTGAAACCAAGACAGATGTCCTTGCAACCTAAAAGGGTTTGCATAATTAGAGAGTCCCACTAACAAGGAATTAGAAGAACTGGGAAATCTGAATAAAAATTACCTCAGAACATTTAATTTTTTTTTCAGGAAAAGGTAGTGAAATAGATTTTGCTTTTAGCTAAAAACATTATTTTTTTTTTAGTTTTCAAGTGACCAGGTGTGTTTTTTCAGTGGGGGGGAAATAGATTTTGCTTTTAGCTAAAAACATTATATTTTTTTTTAGTTTTTAAGTGACCAGGTGTGTTTTTTCATTGGGGGGAAAAAAAATCAAAGTAATCAGGAACACAGAAAACTAGCCTCTTTTTGTCCTGTTCTGCTACTGCTGAAAATAATCCAACAAAAACCTTATATCAAAGCTGCAGGAGAAGGATGGACTTCACAAC
>NW_010529552.1:0-16908 GCF_000687285.1 Phaethon lepturus | reverse complement strand
AATCATGAACATATACTTAGGAATGTATCACATAAGTTTAAATTCTTTTGGGAATAGAAAATTTGAGGTGATATTTGCTAATAAGATCACAGCATTTTATGCACTCTGTATTCTGCTTTCTTATTTTAAAGCAGGAGAATAACAAGAGTTAACAATAAGTATTGCTCTTCTATAGTGCTTTTGTAAAATTGGGTTGCCAGGTACAGTCTGCTTTTAGTATCATGGCAAACTGCTGAAGGTAGACAAGCTACTTTATTTTGTTTTAAAGAAGAAATTGTTTTATATACAACTATAAAAAAATCAGTAGTTTATAACAGCAACAAATTTCCTTAAGTATTTTAAAATTAGTTTGTATTACTGGTCTGAACAAATGTTCCTTTGGAAAGTTTTTATCTACATCAGTGTCTTCTAGTATTCCAGTGAACGGTATTTTTCTTTCATTAGTCTCATATTTATCCTTAGATACAACAGCTCGCATTAGAATCTAGGCTGTTTACCTACAGATGAAAGCCAGAAAAGGGTAACGATTTGTATCATGCGTTGTTGTGCACAACCTTCTATCACAGTCCGCTGCTTATTCTTTCTCATCTGAATTGATATAAATCTGTGGTTCCTACATGTTTTGAGCCTATGGACCATTGCAGCCTCTTCCTTTGTCACAGAGACATTGTAAACTTCCTAGAGGCACGCTGCGTCTTGGTTGAAGAGAGAAAGTCTTGCTATCAAACACTGTCAGCTGCAGTGCTTCCTGAAAATCTTCTGCTCTCTCCCCCATAAATCACAGCTATGTCCTGGCAAAGTGACGAGCAAAAGGACAAAAAGGCACCAATAGAAAGAGCCATGGTGAGTGCAATATATTAATTATTCTCATTGCAGCAGCTCATTTCTTTTCTGGGCTGCTCCAGTGTACACAGAGACTCATCTGCACAGATGTGCTACTCTTGGAAAAATCTGTCTGCATGATACACATGCTTGATGCACATACCTATGGTAGTCCTGTCCCTTCCTGGAAGCGCTGAATATTCTCTAAAAGGATGGGTGGCCTGTGGCTGTTTCCTGATGCTGAAAGCATGTAGGATGTCTGCTGTTAAAAAGGGTTCGAGGTCAGGGCTTCAAAATAAATGGTACTGCTTACCACATTAATTACATCCTAAAATCTAGTGTATCCATTTTAGAGATTTATCTTTATGAATGTCTCATTAGATGCCAGAAATTTATCAATAATTTCCACATGCATGAGTACTCTTTTGGCTTGCATGATTTATGTTTTAAAGTTACATGTTTGCCTGTTCCTGAAAAGTTTGTGTTTTGCTTCCTTGCAAAAGCGTCAAGAATTCAGTATGTTGCCTCAGTGGAGAAGTACACTGTTTAGAACTCTAGTTCTAGTTCTAAAGCGCTAGCACTCCCTAAGATGCTTTTCATGAACTGGGGAGGGGAAGAAAAAGAAAAACAAAAATAAAGTCTCTGCAGTTTTTCTTGTGTTGTAAACATCACCAAAAACGCTTGTTTTAGGAACAATAAAAATACGACAGTTAAATAAATCAGTTACAGAAATCCATTTTATTTCCACTATGAAATGATACCGTGGCTTTCTGCTTAAAACTGCCTGGACTGTTCACAAAGTGTGAATTAAATGTCAAAAGCTTAGCTCCTCAGTGTTATGCACACACCTAATTCACGCTAAAACTGGTAAGGTTAGATGCAACTGTACTTTGAAGATGCACAAAGTAGAGTTCATTATCAAATTTTACTGTAATCTTAGAAGAGATGATGGTGTTAAAGGAATAGTTGGTTTAATATCTATCTGGTTTTCAACATAAAAGTCAGTTAGAAATGTTTTCAAATAGAGCCTACACCCATGAATCAGGGTGTCAAAAAGCACAGCTTTACAATTGGGCTTTAAGAAATGCTTTTATCTTTCCTTACTATGTGTCTTCAAAGACACATTGAGTGAAAGAGGGAAATCAAGAGCTAACCGTATTGGGATAACAACTGAATTCTATTTAAAGAAAATATGGAGAACACTTGTTTGGTTATAATGCTTGTTATTTGTTATTATTGTTAAATATTTGGAGGTGTTACCTGTCAACAATGAAATGCAATACAGACAGAATAAGAAATTTTAATCAATAACCTTTTGTTGAGAAATAGAAGTTTAGCAAAAGAAAGTATGAAGCGTGTCGTATCCAAGCAAGATGCAGCCAGAAAATAGAGCCCTAGAGAGGGCAGAAAATTCCGTAACAGGACCTGTCTAGACAGTACACCGAGACCTAGATGTACTGTAAATCAGTGTTTTTATGGAAATAAACCAGCAAGAATGTCTTGCACATTGTGTTCTTTCACTGGATGATCATATTACAGCAGAAGAGAGAACCTATAATTGCCATAACTAATACCTACCAGAAATTCAATCTTAAATTGTGTGATTAAATGCTGTAATACTATACTAATTTGTTATGGGAATTAATTTGTTACAGTGAGTTTTCTTTTATATGTCAGCCCTTTTAATCATTAACAGCTTTTCCAGTATGAAAGTTTCGGAGTGGCTTTGGGGCTTTTTGTCACCCTCTTTTATATACAGGTTCCTCACAGACAAATTTAAAGTGAGGATGATGACAGGGGACATTGCTAAATTAGGTTCTTAGAGACATAACATCCATCTTTTCCACCTGAAGTAGATTAGCAGAGTGCTTACAAAAAGGGGAAAAAAGGAACACATTCAAAAGATGCTCCCTTATGTACCATTTTAGTCCAAAAAAGTGCCTCACAGAAAGGTTGAAAATACCTTTAAAACTGTAATGTCTTTGTAAGCTTTTAATGTCAGGCAAAAATACTGGTCCATGTATCTGAATGTAATATTTTATGATAGAAAATGAAGCTTGCAGCTTTTTTAACAATGCCTAATGCCTAATACTTCTTCTGTAAAAGATCATGTTGTATCAGAAGAGATCTAAGAGGAAGGTGAGAAAATGTCTTACATAAGTTTTCTCGCTGGAGGCAAGGCAAAAGCATATCGGTTGTAAATGATGTCTGTAGTAGAACTGTTTTTTCAGACCATACTTCGTACTCAGTCATCACTTCCATTTTACATTCTTATTTTGTCAAATGAATGTTTGCTTCTGAGAAACTTGTGACTGTTAATATATATGCATATCATTCATGATACAAATTTCAAAATATAATTTTAAAACATAATTAGAAGTTATGAAAGCTTTGACTAACAAAAAAGGCAAAAAATAGCATCTTAAAAAATAATTTAGTCCTGCGGTAAGCAGGAACCTACTAGAAGCCAATGTAACGCATCATCAATACTTCCTAACATAGGCTCGAGAACTCTTTTTTGGGTTGGTATGCTATTGCCTCTTTTGCCTGCAGGAAAGATGAGCAGATGGTGATGATATTTATGTCTTTGGTCCTCCTTCTTCCTTCTCCTTCAGCTCCATGCATCATTCACTCTCCATTCCTCAACATGGTGTGCATATTGCATACCTCATGTATCAGCTCTGTCTTTTCCCTTCTCTGATTGCCTCGGAGGGCTGGGAGCAGGTTCCTTGTGCCTGTCTCTGACAGAAAAGCCACAGAGATGAATAAACAGCAACCTGCCCCTGAGCTCACAGAGGCTCTGAAGAGGAAGATGCTGGTGGTAGTACAGGTGGTACTGGTAAAGAAGGGACCTCAAAGAGAAGATCTGCCTCCTGTATGTCCTCATCCCAGGTGCTTGACTGCCATCCTGGGTATGTAGAGCCAAGTCACAACTGAGGGACAAAGGTGTGCAGCAGGGTAAGAAAGAAGTGTGTTCAGAGTACAGACTTGCCTGGGTGCTGTAATGCCCATTGTGACACAGTCTGTATTAGCTGTGTTTCCTCCTCACAAGCCTGGTAACTGCTGTTATGCAGCGATGGCCTGCCACCTTCACGGTTCAGCTTATTTTATTATTCAGCAAAGCCTTAGAAGAAAAGCTGTTAAAACTAGCCCACAATCAGCCCTAGAGAAATCTAAATTTATATTTTATTTTAAGTTATGAATGTAGCACTTGCCTTTTTGGGATGCTTTAATAGCATTAACACTTATTTTTGCCCAAATGAGGTTTTTTTGCTGGACCCGATTGATACATTGAGACGTAACTATCTTTTAAACCACTTAGATACTGTCTTTTTGTTTATTCTTTAAAAACTCACTTACCAAGATTGGCGCTTGTGATGTCTGTTAAGGGTTAAGCTTATCAGGGACTGGTATTTGTCAAGAACAGACTTACTAAAACAAAGAAAGTGATAACTGGAACTGCAAGGTTAACCTTATCACAAAACTGGCTAGAGCTTGTTAAAAACTGTTGAAATCAACAAGTAAGAAGAGAGCATGTATAAAGGACTAAAGTTCATCTAAAGGACAGAAGAGGAAGAGGAAGATAAGACCCCTGAAGAAGTAAACGACCACCAGAGACAGATCTGAGCCTGCGCAGTGATAATATAAACTGCTAACGCAAGCCTTTTGAACTACTCCGTCTCACTTATGCATATGTATGTTTTATGTTGTGTAAACATATGAATATGTATGCTTTTGTGTAATAAATATTTGCCTGCTTGCCGAAACGGTGTGCAAGTTAGGAGGAGCGATCCCCCTTGCACCCGGTGCCGTAATAAACATACCTGCTTTATAACTCTTCTGAGTTGTGAAGTTTGTTTCCACACATCAAGCTCAGTGTAACTTAAGAAAGAACCCCCACCTGAGTAGTAAAATTCAGGCTGGATGAAAAAAGGGCCCCTTCTCTATAGCTTATCTCAGTGCCCAGCATTATCTCAGTGAGACATTTCTCCTTGTTCCTCTGGCAAAGGAATGTTCCATAATGTTCCTGAATATTGAATATCTCTCAAAAGTGTCATACTTATCCTCTATGAAATCATGAGGCAATGACTGTGATGGAAGATAAAATGAAAAATAGGTGTGCAAAGATACAGCCGTCAGTCTGGCTGGTGAGGGGTCTGGGGGAGAAGTCTTACGAAGAGCGACTGAGGGAACTGGCCTTGTTCAGTCTGGAGAAGAGGAGGCTGAGGGGAGACCTTACTGCTCTCTACAGATACCTGAAAGGGAATTGTGGCAACGTGGGTGTTGGTCTCTTCTCCCAAATAACTAGTGATAGGACGAGAGGAAATGGCCTCAAGTTGCGCCAGGGGAGGTTTAGATTGGGTATTAGGAAAAATTTCTTCACCAAGAGAGTGGTCAAGCATTGGAACAGGCTGCCCAGGGAGATGGTGGAGTCGCCATCTCTGGAAGTGTTCAAAAAACGTGTGGATGTGGCTCTTCAGGACACGGTTTAGGGGGCATGGTGGCATTGGGTTAGCGCTTGGACTTGATGATCCTGAAGGTCCTTTCCAACCATAGTGATTCTGTGATTCTGTGATTCAGTCTGCATTTCTTTTGCCTTGACTCCTTTTTCCTAACTGCAGTCACAGAAGTTTTTGCATATAGGGGGCACCTATGGGCACTAACGAATGTATCCAGTCAAAATGAAATCCCTAAGGAAATCCCATCAAAACTTCCTTCTTTTGTGATTGCCGCGGCATGTGAACCTCTGAGGGTGCAGGTTGGGAACACCAGCACGAGACAGTGGTTAGGTGCTGTAGGAACCTGAAAATGCCAATCAAGATCGAATATCTGCTATCCAGCTCCTGTAGCCTGTTCCATTCACAGCTTTCACAGTGTATAACAGGTTGCTGTTTAGGAAGGATAGGGAGGGGAAAAAGAGGAGAGCGTATCATGCCGTATGTAAAGGGGCTCTGTGTCTTCACATCACTCCAGTTTGAAACTGTGAGCATGTCTGCTTAAGGTGTCAAGATTAGAGGGGGACGTAATACCAAAAATGTGGTTGGGATCTGTTACAGACCACCTAGAAGGAAGTGGACAAATGACTAACCCAACCCTCTAACCCTCTTTGTTCTCATGGGGAATTTAGCCATCCAGACATCTGTCAGGATGACAGCACTTTGCATAAGCAATCCAGGAAGTTCCTAAACTGTGTTAGTAGCAGTTTCCTGATGGAAATGCTAGAAGGGCAAAGAATGGGTCATCCCCTGCCTGACCTGCTACTCAGAAACAGGGAAGAGTTGGTGGCAAAAGTAGCTGTAAAAGGCAGCATGGTTGCCATGACAAGATGATTGAATTTCAGTTTCAGAGGAAGGCAAGCAGTAGAACTGGGACTTCAGATGGGCAGATTCTGGGTTGCTTAGGGAATTGCTAGGCAAAGTCTTTCCTTTAGGAAGCTCTCTTAAGAAGAAGAGTGATCACAGCAGGTTGATTGAACTTGCTGAGAGCTCAAGAAGGAACACCTGTGTTGTGCAGGAAGATGGGCGATTTTGATGGCAAGCCTGCTTGGCTGAGTTAAGAACTTCTTAATTAACTAAAATGCAAAAAAAGACAACATGCAAGAAGTGGAAACATGGACAGCCAGGTAAGGAAGTTCACAAAAGGACTGAAGGACAAAATCAGGAAAGCCAACTAAACAAGAAATGACTAGGGAAGTAAAGAGGATTCCACAAATACTCTCCTAAGGAGTTCAGAGAAAGCTGATCTGGTTTTGAGCATGGAGACAACTTTGTGATGGACAACATAAAAAACACTGGAGTACCCAATGCCATTTTTGCCAAAGACTTCACAGGCAACCTTTTTCCTGATTTCTACATGTATTATCATTGTTTGGGAAGGAGAGTGACAGCTAACAGTTAGGGAACAAGAGAACTTCTTTTATAGAAGTTAAATGCATTGGCACCAAGTGGAATGCAGGTGAGGGTGCTGACAGAGTAATCTGATTTGTCTGTGAAGTCATTGTCTGTCATTGAATAAAAATCAGGGCAATCACAGGAGGGCCCTGACAGATAGAAGAAAAGCTATTGCTGTAGCTGTCTCTAGGAGAAATGAAGGAGAAGGATGTGGGGGCTATAGGCCAGTTAGCCTCATCTCAGTTTCTAGAAGGGTTATGGAGCATGTCTTCTTGTAATCCATTTCCACACATGTGAAAGAAAGACAAGCAGGTAATCATGAACAATCAACAGAGATAAAGGCATTTTCTAAGGGAAAATCATGCTTAACCAACTTGATTGCCATCACTGACAAAAGAGCTAAGCAGAAAGAAGTGGATGTCATACGCCTTGCCTTTAGCACAGTTGTTGGCACCATCTTTCACAGCATTCTCATTTGGAAGTATGGCGTGGATGAGCAGACTGTCAAGATGGGATAAAAATGGGCTCTGACACCTGGTTCAAAGGCTAGTAACCATTATAGTAATATGTGATTGGCACCTGGCAACAAACTGAGTCAGGAGTCAGTGCTGGGGCAAATACTGCTATCATCATCAGTGGTACAGATAATGAGATAGAATGCACTCTTAGCTAATTTGTGGATGGTACTGAATTATAGGAGCATGGGTGACACATGCAAATGACGAAGTTTCAGTCCAGACAGACCTTGATAAACATGAGGATTAGGTCAACAGCAACACTCTGAAGTTCAGCAAGGAGTACATGAGGATGGCCTAGGATATTGAGGAAGTAATTATTTTAAAAGGGGTAGTGAGAAGGGCCTCGGGAGCTACAAACCTGTCAGCCTCACCTCTGTGCCTGGAAAGATCATGGAACAGATCCTCCTAGAAGCCATGCTAAGGCACGTGGAGGACAGGGAGGTGATTTGAGACAGACAGCATGGCTTCACCAAGCACAAGTCCTGCCCAACCAATCTGGTGGCCTTCTAGGATGCAGTCACCACCTCAGTGGACAAGGGACGAGCTACCGATGTCAGCTATCTGGACTTCTGTAAGGCCTTTGACACAGTCCCCCACAACATCCTTCTCTCTGAACTGGAGAGATATGCATTTGATGGATGGACTGTTGGGTGGATGAAGAGTTGGATGGTCACATCCAGAGGATAGTGGTGAATGGCCCAATGTCCAGATGGAGACTGGTGATGAGTGGTGTTCCTCAGGGGTCTGTACTGGGACCAGTACTGTTTAATATCTTCATCAATGACATAGGCATTGGGATCAAGTGCACCCTCAGCAAGTTTGCAGACACCACCAAGCTGAGCGGTGTGGTTGACATGCCTGAGGGAAAGGATGCCATCCAGAGGGACCTGGACAAGCTTGAGGCATGGGCCCGTGTGAACCTCCTGAGGTTCAACAAGGCCAAGTGCGGGGTCCTGCACCTGGTTCGGGGCAATGCCCAGTATCAATAGAGGCTGGGTGATGAAGGGATTGACAGTAGCCCTGCTGAGAAGGACTTGGGGGTACTGGTGGATGAAAAGCTGGACATGAGTTGGCAATGTGCGCTCACAGCCCAGAAGCCCAGCCCAGAAGCCCTTGCAGCCCAACTGTGTCCTGGGCTGCATCCAGGGAAGCAGAGCCAGCAGCTGGAGGGAGGTGACTCTGCCCCTCTACTCTGCTCTGGTGAGACCCCACCTGGACTACTGCATCCAGCCCTCAGGAAAGACATGGACGTGTTGGAGAGGGTCCAGAGGAGGGCCACGAAACTGATCAGAGGCATGGAACACCTCTCCTATGAACAAAAGTTGAGAGAGCTGGAGTTGTTGAGCCTGGAGGAGAGAAGGCTCCAGGGAGACCCTATTGCAGCCTTTCAGTACTTAAAGGGGGCTTATAAGAAAGATGGGGACAGACATTTTAGCAGGGCCTGTTGCGATAGGACAAGGGGTAATGGTTTGAAACTAAGAGAAGGTAGATTTCAACTAGATGCAAAGAAGAAATTTTTCACAGTGAGGGTGGTGAAACACTGGCACAGGTTGCCCAGAGAGGTGGTAGATGCCTCATCCCTGGAAACATTCCAGGTCGGGTTGGACAGGGCTCTGAGCAACCTGATGTAGTTGAAGAGGTCCCTGCTCATTGCAGGGAGGTTGGACTAGATGACCTTTAAAGGTCCCTTCCAACCCAAAGATTCTATGATTCTATGATTTAAGATGCTGGAGTAGGCCCAATAGGGGACTAATAACATTTGGGACTGTAGAGCACATGACTTACAGGGAGGCAAGAGGGAACTGGGCTTGTTTAGTCAACCAAAGAGAAGGCAAAGGGGAGATCTAATAGCATCCGACAGCTACTTGAAGGTTAATTACAAAGTTAATGGAGTCAAACACTTTTGGGTAGTGGACTGTATAATACAATGGTATAGCAATACCGTCAATTCACTGCTTGGACAGTTCAGATTGAATGTTAGGAAAAACTCCTGTACCAAAAGGGTAAGAACTGGAACGGGTGGGCCAAGAGTTTGTAGAATCTCCATCCATGGACATTTCCATGACTCAGCTAGACAAAATCATAACTGACCTGATCTAGTATTGTTGATAATCCTGCTTTGAATGGGAGATTAGATTAAGGGATCTCCATCAGTCCCTTCCAAGCAAGTTTTCAAAGGTTCTGCAATTCTCAGTGCCTGCTTACAGTATGAAGATGCTTTTGATTCATGTACCTGGTTACACAATGGAAGTTGATTCATTTTATATGTATCTGATGTGAAAAGTAGTTACATCCAGCAATTTCAAAGCTTATTCTGGTGCATAATAAAGCTAAAGGAACAGTGAGATTTTGTATTAATTGTTAACAATTACAAACTGGTATTTGCATGAATTCAGGTCAGTCTCTTATTCTCAACTGGGGTTCTTTGTCCCTTAACTAATATAGCTCATTTTCTTCCATAAGTTTGTACAAAAAACATAGGATTTTTTAACTGTTAGTTGTAAATGCATAGTTTACATTTGTCTTTTGCTAATTAAAACTTGTAGTACTTACTTTTCAAAGGAGAACCTTTGATTATGCATGTATTTGTTCAGTGAAGTTCTATTCAAAAGCTGCACCATGTCCAGTCCTTTTCATTTAAGTACTTAAGGACATGCTTGACCTTTAGTACTTTGCTAAATTCTCACAGGTTGTAGAATCAAGGTGAAAGTGTTGTATTTGAGCTCTTGGTGAGTGCCTGCAGAGATATTATAAACAATATATTTATCTGTACACGAGGCTGAAAGAAGAATATTCTTGACTTCTCCAGAAAGATCGTAAAACATTTTTTATATCTGAGTTGGAATAAGTTTTATGCACCAGTGAATTTTGACTGAGAAAATAAACTGGTGGTGTGCAAAAAAAATTTTTTTTTCTTTAGTTAAGTCATATGCTTTATGTGAATTTCTCTAAATTAAACTGCAGGTCTAAGTTGCAGTTGTCTTTTGCTCTGGAAAATGCCAAAACCATTTACTGAAATGTTGTCTGAACATGGCCCCGTGAGGCAAAGAGAAGCCGCCTGTTCCTAGGGAACTCAGACGGGAACCAAGATAGCCAGCTGTTTGTATTCACCAGCTCAAAGCAACCCAGTCCTTCCTACATACAGGGCCAGCTGTCTCTCCGTATTTGAGTAAGGTGAGCAATTCAGAGTCTGTGTTGAATACAAATGGGCTTTCAGACTGAGTAATTTGAATTGCAGGCGATTGGTATCAAAGGCCATGATGCAGGGAAAGTAGAGCATGGTCTCCTCTCTAACAGGTAGTCCCTGGAGGTGTGTTCAGCTGCCTGTCTCCTGTACTCCCTCTTATGTGGACTTACTATCTGCTCTCCAAGTGTGGCCACATTTGAAGTGAGAATAAGGGTGAAGAAAGGGTGATGGGCTAGAGGTAGAAAATGAGAGGATTTTGATGCTTCTGAGGAGTGTATGTTTCTGTAGGCAGTGACTGTGGTCTCAGTAATTTGCCATTATATCCCTGGTGGTGTAAATGCAAGCATACCTCAGGCTGCCAGTGTGAAGTTGGCCTTCTTGCCTTCCTAGCACTTCAGCGCAACTCCACACACCTGAGGACCCTAGAATTGGAGAATAGAGTCTGAAAAGAAGAATGCACTGCAGTTACTTCATGTTTTCCTCTCATTTCTGCTTATCTTCTTGCTCTTACGTCCATGCAGGTTCTATCTCCTACGAACAAGAAAATGCAAAGAAGTATAAAGTCCAAATTTGTGATGTGTTTCAAATAAATGATTTTTTGTGCATGAAATTCTAACACCTCTGAAAATGAATCCAGTGCTTTGTGTTGGCTATAAAACAGCTACAAGGTTCTCTGGTGTGGTTTTTTAAAAGTCAGATCGTGACTTTTTCTTTATAGCAAGGAACTTCTTGCTGCATTACCTCAAAGAATTGCACATGCCAAATAAGGAAGAGATGTCAGTCAAGAGTAGCAGCATAAAATATCTTTTTAATAGCATCCTTTTAAAACACTGTGTTCAAATGGAAAAAAAAAAAAAACAAAAACAAAAACAAAACACCCCAAACATGACGCATGTTAGAAAGGCACCAAAAAAGTCTCTTACCTTTAGTGTTTTATTACGTAAGTAGCAAATAATCAGACAACTACAACAGCCGCTCTGGCTGCAATGCTGCCAGGTGTTCTGTGTTCTCAAGTGCAAAACTCTGCTTAGCTTTTGACAGAGTAATTTTTTTTCTAGAGATTATTAGCTTTTTATGGGGGCCCAAATACCTTTTATCTCCACGGCTACCAGCCTGCTGAGAGGCAAGCATATTTCACAGACGTGAACCTGCAAACAGAATGGCATACCTGTACCAGCAAAGTCTAAGAATCATATTGGGATATCCAGCTGGCACTGGGTCATCTGCAATATGAATCTTCTTCATATTCTTGTGATTTCAGTTTCTTTTTTCTGGTAAGTGCTTTAAGAAAGGAAAGAACAAAAAAACAGAGATGTAAATGGGACACCACAGGGAAATGGGTAGGAGGGAATTGTTCATCACAAAGTAAGTATTATTAATCTCCTAAAGAAGTAAACAGTGAAGAAATAATAAAAATACTGTTGTTTGTTGTGGATGCCCATGGCAGTTTGAGGGAGGTAGAAATAGAGTGTTCTTACTGCCCTTTCTCACAGCACAGTGATATGTGAAGCACTGGAACAGGCTGCCCAGAGAGGTGATAGGTGCCCCATCCCTGGAAACATTGAAGGTCAGGTTGGACGGGGCTCTGAGCAACCTGACTGAGTTGATCTAGATGTCCCTGCTCATTGCAGGGGGGTTGTACTAGATGACCTTTAAAGGTCCCTTCCAACCCAAACTATACTATGATTCTATGATTCTATGTCTCTTTGCTAGCATGATCTGTGGCACGGTCTGCTCAAAACCATAGTTATTCATGCAGGAGCAGTGGAGGAGATCTTTCTAAAATTGTAGCATCGTTCCTTATCAGTCAAAGGCCAGGAGAGGGTTTCCGGTGGAAACTCTCTGTGTCATGGCTATTGTATCCAGCTCTCTGCAATACAAAGGGTCTGAAGAGTTTGCTTTTTCCACAAAATTATACGTTGTAGCAGTCAGGGGAGTGAATAGGAAACACAGTACATCATTTTTCAAAATGTTTTTGTTTTACTACTTGCCATTGAACTTTCTGCAAAAAGGAGCTCTAAGGTAACTGATCCAAACCAAGAAAACACTTGTATGAATTACTTAGAAATTCTCATGCCTATATTTCAGAAAGGTCCTCTAATGAGCCAAAATTTTATTTCCCTTTCAATTTAGGATATGCTGAAAGGTATAGTTTTAACAGGAAGTTAAAAGTGCCACATAAATGGCAGTGGGGACGTGTACTATATCAATTATCTGCTAAGGAAGCTTTGCGGCTACCACTGAACTCTTTGCTGGGATTTCCCAGCAGATCACGTGATATTCTTGTATTTAGACAAAGTTATATTTTGAATATACCGCACATTGCTCTGTCACATTTCTACAGGTTTTCATTTAAAAAAAATCTGGATGCATTTCTGCTATTTAAAAGAAACCTATCAAAAAGCCTAGATTATAAAGTGATCTGTTTTAATTTGGTCCAAAAAAGCATGATTTGTTTCCATGTAAAACCATCATATTAAAATACACTGTTTAAAACATTCTAGCATGCAGATTTTGCATGCAGAAGTTGCACCAACTGCAAACACTTCATAATTGTCACATTCTGTGTTGCTAAGTGTCGTTAAAAAGCAATGCCTTCTGCACACATATGGATTTTCATGGTTATGCTGATCATAAAAAGACCATTAGCAGGGACCACAAATAACATAGTTTTCTCTAGCACGTTAGTTTGATAGATATGATCTACCTTTTTTGTAAAAAAGAATTAAAATCACTCAGCAGAAAATGAACTAAAGCTTGGTTTTATTGACAAAAGGGGATAGCTAATCATATCAAAAGCATTACACAAATAAACAGTACTATCCTTTTCAAAGTTTAATGCTTGCCATCGCTAAATTTAAACAAAGCAATATATGCTGAAGAAACAAATTGCGACCGTAATGTTTCACTATTACAAACATTCCTTTAAAATTATACCTAGAACTTAAATTATCTGAAGTTTCAAAAATGGTGGTTTGATACAGTAATATTGGTTGATCTCCAATATTTGCGGTTCCCCATTGTCTCGTATCTTGAGTATGTTACCAGATTTAAAGTGTCACTAATTACTTTAGTCTGTTACCCTGTAACTTATTATTAGAATTTACTCTTATGCATGATTCTTTTACTAAATCAGTAAGATACAGACAGACAGTCTGTGATGCCCAGAGGCCGCTTCAAAACATCAATCCTTAAAGCAAGTTTAATTGAATCATAGGAGATAAAAAAATATACAAATTTTATGATAACTGCAAAAATTCCCTAGTCACTACAGCACAGAAGAAAACCTAATGTTCTTAACTGTTTAGAAGTACTCAACTATACTATATTGCATATGACTTCTTGCCTGGTTGCAAAAGGCAGCAAAGTCACATCATTGTTATCCCAAATGTTAATTATTTGATTATTTCTCTCCCTGCCAATAGTCAGGAGTCTGAAGTCTGGTTCTTCCTCCATTCTTAGTCAGTTTTGGACTGTCGACGGTTGTGTGACCTTTCATGAGGGAGAACTGAAAGGGCTTTAAGATTTGACTTTTCTCTTACTCAGCTTTCACCTACAAGCAGCATTCAGATCTGGGTTTCCCCTTCAGAATATCTAGAAATAGATCTGCTGTAAATAATTAAATTGTAGAGCTCATTGCTGCAATATATTCTAAACACCCAAAATAGTAATACGTTCCAAAAAATTTTAGACAAATGAATGGAGAATTTGGCTTTCACTTGCTATTAAACATAGTCATAAAGCTCCATTCTGTAGTCTCTGAGTCAGGAGCTCCTGATACATGATGAGAACTGAGAAGATGTACATAGTAAAAGAATATTCATAGAATCGTAGAATCACAGAATGGTTTGGGTTGGCAGGGACACCCTCCACTAGCCCAGGCTCCTCAAAACGCCATCCAGCTTGGCCTTGAACACTTCCGGGGATGGGGCATCCACAACTTCTCTCCAGGCAAGCTGTGCCAGTGCCTCACCACCCTCATTGTGAAAAATTTCTTCCTTATATCTAATATAAATTTACCCTCTTTCAGCTTAAAGCCATTACCCCTTGTCCTATCACTACGCTCTTGTAAAAAGTCCTTCTCCATCTTTTGTGTAGGCCCCCTTCAGGTCCTGGAAGGCTGCTATAAAGTCTCCTCTCTTCTCCAGGCTCAACAACCCAAACTCTCTCAGCCTTTGTTCATAGGAGAGAGGTGTTCCATGCCTCTGATCATTTTTGTGGCCCTCCTCTGGACCTGCTCCAACAGGTCCACGTCTTTCCTGTGCTGAGGGCTCCAGAGCTGGACGCAGTAGTCCAGGTGGGCTCTCACCAGAGCAGAGTAGAGGGGCAGCATTACCTCCCTTCACCTGCTGGTCACACTTCTTTTGATGCAGCAGGCTGCAAGTGCACATTGCCAGGTCATGTTGCACTTCTCATCAACCAACACCCTCAAGCCCTTCTCCTCAGAGCTGCTGACAATCCATTCTCTGTCCAGCCTGTATTTGTGCTTGGGATTGCCACGACCCATGTGCAGGATCTTGCTGTACTTCTGTCTCATGTAGTTGTTCCTAAGATGCTGTCCACTGTTAGGGACAGGATACTTTACTGGGACCATTAATCTGATTTAAAGTCTGGCTAAGAAGTACAGAAATACTAGGGGTGGCATTAGAGAAGTGAGGTCAATGGCCTGAGAACAAGTGGCTTTCTTGCTGAGGACAACTATTTTGGATGCCATGCCGTGCTATGCAACGCAGTTATGCTGCTTAGTTCAGCTCTATCTCTTCACTCTTAACACAAATACGTAATGAAGGCTTTTGTTATTTTTCCTTTCCACTAGCTCAAGGATTCCAGAAGTCCTTCATTATACCACTTTAACATGCATTATTTCTTTTCAATTTCTCCCATATCCTCACTAAGGCTTTAATTTGTGAATGAATAGATACAGCCATGAAGCACACCTCCCTCACAGGCGAGACACAGTTTAAGTCACATCCTAGTATGGAGCGGGGATGCAGCCTGGCTGCATCCAGACCTGGACAGCTAAATGTAGCAGAGATGTGGCTACACCCACTGGATTTTCAATCATCAGCTCCATTTTGTGTTCTCTGAATCCCTAGGCTAGGGAAGGAAGGGAGAAACACCTTCTTCCTTGCAACACACTAAATCTCCTGATTGCCTTCAAAATTCTCGATGCCCATGCCCAGTCCCTACTTGCTATTTTTCTCATTTTTATTTTTCTGTCTTACTGTGCCCATCCTTGTCCACCACACTGGGCGTTGTCATCCTTTTTTGTTCATTTCTGGTAAATTAAGCTTTCTGTATTTATCCATACAGACTATAAACTTTTTTTTTATGCATAACTACCACATTTTCTCCTCAGTGAATCCTTCCACAAGGCCCATTTAAACCATGTTACTGGACATAAATAAAAAAAAAACCCCAACACAACAGGACTAGCAAGGGTTAAAAATTAAACCCAGAGAAGTTAAAATAATTTATAAAAGTTAGACAAGCATTAGGTATATATACATTTTTAGTAAGGAGAGGAGAGAATAAAAATACCAATGAAAGAATAATATAGTAGGATTAATTACAGCGTACAGCCTCAGTTCAGCATCAGAATCTGCTGTCAATGATCACTGGAGACATGCAGTCATTTAAAGGTCAAATAAATTAATTGTAAATTAATCTCAGTGGAAGTTGTAAACTTTAAGAGTTAAAGGCAGTAGCTGCTAGAGATAGATATACGGTAATAAAAATAGAAAATCAACATAAGAAAAAAGGTAATAGAAGCTGAAACTAGCCAAAAGACAGAAAGCCATATTAAACATTAGCTAATAATACTAGCAGTGTAGGTGCTTCCATTCTCTAATGCAAAAGGTCAGTCTTTGAGAAAGAATGATAATCCTCTTAAGAGGGAAAAGTTGGCAGCTGGAAGACTGATAGAAACCCATCACAAAAGAACATTTGATCTGTGGAAGGGAATATGGGGACATTCAAAGCACCACCAGTCACTGAATTTGTAACCAGCTATCGTATCTTTTTATCGAATAATAGGGAAAAGGCATTTTACTAGTTAGAATAATTTTAATAATGGGGTTAATACATGGCTATGAGTGGCAAGTTATCTTGGAAACAAGGCTGGATTTACCAATTAAGCTTTTATCTCTGCCAAATAAAGGGACAGACTGTTACCTAACTTCAGGAAGAAAGTGTGAACTGCCAGAAGTAGACATGAGTATTTGATCTAGAGCACCATAAATGGCTCAACGTATTTGCTATGCCAGGTGTTTCCCTATCATCTCTTCTAGTGTTAACTTTTGAAAATCATCGTTATTAATACAAAGCCTCAGCATTTTGTTAAGTTCTCAAAATCATACTTGTGTTTCATATCCTGCAACCCATCAGAACTTAAACTCTGCTGCATGCTGTGGCAGACTGGAGAGACCGGGACAATTTGATACACAATAAAGTAGAAATTTCTTTCATTTTTCTTTTTTTTTTTTTTTTT
>NW_010529551.1:23869-33368 GCF_000687285.1 Phaethon lepturus | reverse complement strand
ATAAAATAAAATAAAATAAAATAAATTATTCAGTGTCCCCCTTTTTAGCTGTATTTTTGTAAAATAAGAAAAGCAATGATAAATCTTCTTTATATGGTCTATTTGTTAGCCATATAATGTAAGGAAGAGCTCAGAAGTCATGACCAAGGGATACCACTGGGATAATATGTTAAACATGTAATCTGATTCATGGAATTCTAAAACAGTAAGTACGAGCTTTTCATAATCATAGAAAATGGGAAATTACAGGATTAAAAATTGTTTAAAAATTGTTTCCTCAAATATGTTTCATGGTATCCATCAGTATTTACTTATTTATTAAAATAGAAAAATATTAAAATATTGCTCTTATTAAGGCAGCTTAACAGGGAATTTGAATTTATTATTACAGTAGGCTGTATTGCGTGCAACGACCTTGAGGACTTTATCTACATTATAAGTTTGTCAATGTACTTCTACATTCTTGTTCAGTCTTGTGCCTCTTCACAAGTAATAACTATGATTTAGTTTAAGAGATGCTAGATTATTAACACTTTTGTCAGTAGTGGTAAGAGATCACCATGTTAATTCCTCTCTTAGCCCTAAACAGGAAAAGTCTAATAATTTTATTTTTCTCATTTACAAAATTGCACTGATCTCTGTCTATAGGCTTCTGCCTATTTTATCACCTACCTGTTTGTCAAGCATTTTTCCAGAAAACATATCGATTTTAATTAACAGTTCATACATCATAAATTTGAGTTGGAAGCTATAAATCTGCATAATTCCATATTTCACATTTATTTTTAAAGGGATAAATTGACCATTTTAAATATAATTTGAAAGCTCCATCCTATATTCAGGAAAACAAATTTAAAAAAAAACACTTTCTGTCAGGAAGCAAAACTGTTTCGTGGGCATAAGCTGCTCCAGAGTAAACAGCCTTGCCTAGATGGTAAGGTCAGCTGAGGAGAGAGACTTTGGTCAAAGGTATTCCTGCAGTAAGCTTTGCCACTGGAACTGTCATGGAACAGACACAATAGATTCAAACTGCTACACAGCACCAGCATCACAATCTCCTAGGAAGTCAGTGTCACTTAGTAGGCTCCTGAGATTAATCTCAAGTGAGAATTGATAGCCAAAGACAAATTACATCTCTGGGCACCAGCATTTCTGAAACTGCCCGTCATCCACAGCGTCTGCCTTAAAGATGTCTCTTTTTTCCCTCATAAATTATTTTGGGCTCCTGAAAGTCCAGCCACACTAGAATGAAAATGCTGCACCTATTACTTTACACAAAGACATAGCTGTGCTTGATCATGGAGAGGCTCGAAGAATCTCATGTACTTGTAACTGAATAACGTTGCCAACAGTGTGCATTCTTATCTAATGACCCCTTTTTATATGATTAGGTTGACTTGAAACACATGCCTCCAGGCAGCATGCTTCCCTTTTTTGTCATCCTATTAATTCCTATGTAAACAGGAAGTGCTTCAGGAAGTGCACTTAGCTGAGAGCTGTTACTGAAATCTTATTCTCTGAAGCCGTATTTTCCAGAGGAGATACTCAAATATATTACATGCAATACTATTTCAAAAACAATTATATTACCAAAGATATTAAAAAAAGAAAAAGTGAAACAACTTGAATTTATGTCTACCTGCATCTTTGGAAGTTCTCAATTCAAGTAGCAACAATTCTTTTTGCTTCTCTTCTGCATCTTGTATGGCAACGACAGACTCCTGTTAGCAAACACAGAAATCATAGCAGGAGTAGAGCCAAGTGCACCATATAAAACACAGGCCATGATGCATGGCCTCCGGGATAAGTATTGATGGACTCAAGTCATTCCAGGCAGGGAATTACTGTGTAAAGGCAACGAGGGCACTGGTAGGATAGATGTAAATAGTGCCAAGGGTATGCTCTGCAAGGGGCTGTCACAGCCTAGTTTTGCACAGGCATTCAAACTAGTCCATGCTGAAAGTCCCACCTCTGAGCACACTGCAGGGATTAGACAGTGATTTTCACTATGACAGCATCACCTAGACAATGTAGACATAGCCTACAGGTATCCACAAGTGCTCTCCTAACATATAACTTTGGCAAAAATCTTCCTGGGTGTTTTAAATTAATATTAAACAATTTCTAAATACCTTCATTACCATGAAGAAAAACCATTACTCGTTCAAAAAGCCACTTTGGAAATGTGACAAAAAGCCTTAGGACTCCTGACCATCTTCCTATTCATACAGGCAATAAGAAATGTAAGTAAGTATTGACTATGGTTTGCACAGTAAGTCTAAGTGCACAGGAATCATGAACAGAAAGAAGTGATAATATACACACTTATATACTGTAAGCCACAGCTTAGATACTGTAAGCCTCTGCATGACGCTGTTTTTTACGTACATTCTAAAGTGTTCATTATTTAAATTATATTTTATGTTACTCAGTCAGTAAATGACACTGTGCAATACTACACTATAAAGCAGTTTAACAAAACTCTATTCTATACTTACCACACTGTATTTCTCACGTTGTGGTTCCAAAGCTGCATCATCATTTTTACAGTAGCTGCAACAATGATATTTTGTTCTTCTGGACCTAGAAGGGTATTTCCTCTCTTTGCAATTAAGAAAAAATAAATACAATTTTAAAATAATTTGCAGGAGCATGATAGGTTACATTAGCTAATATAGGTTACAAAGATGCAATGGCAGATTACATCATAGAAAAGTATCTTGTATATGCAAATGCGATCAAATTTAAGCAGCATAAGGAAATAAGTCTTTAAAGCTACCACGTTGAAAAACACAAGGTTCCTGTGAAGGGAAATATGGATAATAAGAAAAATCTGAAGAGCCAAATATATCCTTATAGCTCATTTTCTCAGGGGAAAAAAACCCTCATGTATCCTATTTTCTGAAAGTAAGTAAATAAATAAAATTCATTAGTTTAAATTGAGTTAAAAGTATCAGTGCCAGGCAATATGCAGCTCTGCAAATCAGCAGCATTCTAATGTACAGTTTTAATTTAAAACTACAGGGAAATCCTGATTTACATTATGAAGCTAACATACCTGTAACTTCAACAGTCTCAACAGGAAGTACAGAGTCCATAGAACTGTAAGACTTCAGCAGTTCTTTCATTTCATCATCACAAGCTTCATCCAAAGCACTTTTCCCTGAACAATCCCTCTCACAGGGATTTGCTCCATGCTGTAGTAGAATCCTTACTGCCTATTATATGTTATTATTATTTGTGTTGTGATTATTCTTGTTGTGAACTTATAATACAGCTTTATGTGTTGTATCTATCATAAGTCACAAATAATAAAGGTACAAATAAGTTACTCTAAAACCTGTTGCAATTCAAGTTAAACAAACAAGTTTAATTTACTATTATCAACACAGACTAGTATCTTACACTTCTAATTTTTACACTAAAATATAAAAACAATTTACAGCTTGCCAGTAAACCTACCATGTTTATGGTACTGTTACAGAAAGCAATTACAAAACCTCATATATCTAAATTAAAAGGAAGTGGTCAATTGTGTTAAGACCAAAATTCAGAAAAGAAGTGGATTTTTTTTTCTTCAGGTATTTAATAGTGGTTTTATTTTTCACTTACATGCATTGATGATTTTTTCCTAATTCTAAATCACTTGCAAGTCTGCTTAATTGTAAAATGTGTAAATGAGATTAGTGGTGTCAGCGGAATCATCTACCCCTTAAAATTCAGATCATATGAAAGCATTGATGTGGTCAGAGCTTGGATGTTAAAGAGTTTTCATACATATGAGTTCTCATCTTTAGCATTTCTTCTTCTTTCTTACATTCAGAATGCTGTTAAGTATCAGAAATTATCAGAAAGGTATACCCTATAGATGTTCTTAATCTTCTCCATTGGTTTTCCCCCACAAGAATAGCTTTTTCCCCACTGAAATGTAGCTTACACATTTTCCAGAACCCTGCTGATAATTTGGCACCAGGCTTGTGAAATCATCCCCTTCATTTTATCTTTGCTCACAGAAAGAATAGATGTGATGAAATATCAGCTCTGACAGAAATAGAAGCGGTATGTTTGAGCCAATCTGGCATCACCTTTTTACGCTCCATACCCTGGAACTCACTGGGCCAAAACAACATTTATTTGTTCATTCAAATAAAAGGCAGACATTTGGCTGAGCTTGAGCAGTACATTTATTCTATCAGTTAAGCATGTATTTAAAGCTCCTTATGTGACTTAAGTTTTCTCATCATGCTTATAGGAAACCCCAAGCCCATGCTTAGTGCAAGTCCCACTCTACATTTTGGGACCGAGGTCACAGTTCCACAGCTACCTATGCCCATCTGTGCTGGGCTTGCCCTAATCCTACACCATCCATGATGGGCGACCCAGGCCCATTCCTTCCTTTACACTAGCACGGTTCTTACATGGGGTGCGGGGGGCTGTTCTAAACAGAGCCTTGCTTTTACAGGATTAGTTTTCCGTCTGTTGACCTCCCTGAACTATTTTTCTCCATGATCACTGAAGAGCTCATGACAATGCAAGGGAAGAGGTAAGCTCACATGTCCAGGCAAGGGACTAAGGTAGGACTGCAGCATCTGGGACAGATGGCCTCAAAGTGTAATGGAGCCACAGCCTAGCTGTCTACACGCAAGACTCATGACGTTATTTTGGGGTCTGGATGGACTGGGCACAGATTTACAAAATGCTCAACAGTTCAGCTAATCATCATATTCTGATTTTTTTTTTTTCTCAGTAGGTTATGGATTATTTAGGGCTGATAAACTGGCCGTCACCCAAGAGTAGAGAGAGAAAGCATGTTGGTCTCAGCTTAATTTTCCTCTCAAGCCTACCTACAGGCACTACAGTCTTGCAGTATAGATTAGGCATATAAGGGACCACCCAATTGTTCTTTATAACAATGTTTTAACATATTGTCTCTGGTTTCTCTACATAACATGGTTGTGCAAACTTATGCAGTGTATTGCTTTGTATCTTTGAATACCTTCCAACAGAGATTGTGGATGAGATGATTCTTCCAAAGGAGGTATGTTGGTATGTGTCAAGAAAGGATCCAGGTGAACTGCTCAGAGCAGGTACCATGACCAAGATACACTACAATGAACTATGAGATTTCCTTGAAGAGATCAAATCATCCATGAGCTGCTCTGCTGGCAGTCATGCCTTTCTGATCCCACCTCCTTGCTTGTTTTCTGATTGATTTCTCTTGCATAAATGCTGGACTTTTAATTCAGTGAGCTTTCTGAGCGCCCACTGAAATCCTCAGCTTTTAATGTAGGAAAAATGTATCAAATGTAGTGTTTATTTATAGCAGTGATTTTCTCTTGTTCTTGTGCTAATGTAATTTTGTCATGTTCTCACTGAAATGGAGGAGGAAGACAACCCAAACTACATACAGCTGCAAGACACCATCAGCAAAACTCCCCCCTGTAGGGTTACCTTTTTATGGCAACTGTTCCCAGAAATATTTTTTGACAGTTGACTCTTTAGAAACAACCACTCACAAGTGAGAGGCCACTAGCAGGTGACTGCTGTTTGACGGAGGCAATCTTCAGTGCTCTTAAAAATGTGTCTCTTCCTTTGCCTGTTGAAAATACTTCACAATCTCCCCCACACTCATAGAATAAAACTTAAATTGAGATGGATTTTCTTAACAGTAAATTGAAATATTTTTAAATAGGAATGAAGAAAACATTTAGGGTTCAGAAAAGTTCGCAAAAGGAAAAAATTATAACTGAATGTGCTTTTAAAATTTCAGATCTGATAATTTCTTTGGTTATTGTGATACTTTTTTCACTTCAGTGCAGCCACTCCTAATTTTACTTAATGTAGAATCTCAGAAACATAGAATGGTTTGGACTGGAAGGGACCAGTTAATGAAAAAGACGGTTTATTTTTAAACAGCAGGCCTAGGGTTTTTCCTTTACAAAAAAGAAATTTTTTACGATGAGGGTGGTGAGACACTGGAACAGGTTGCCCAGAGCAGCTGTGGATGCCCCATACATGGAAGTGTTCAAGGCCAGGTTGAATGGGGCTTTGAGCAACCTGGTCTAGTGAAAGATGTGCCTGCCCACAGCAGGGAGGCTGGACCAGATGATCAAATTGAGAATGCTCAGTTTCAGTATTATTTTTAGAAAGCCCAATACATGGGAGAGAACCATAGGGAGCTACTGAATTTTTCTGATTTGTCCACTGGACTGAAGAAGTCAACTAACTGTACAATTTCAACTGTCACTATTGAAAAATATTTCTTTCTCTAATTTTGATCACTTTAAAGAATATTGGTTTATTTCCTAAATGCAAATCTACACTAAAAATGTATTAGTAACCTTGACCTTCCTTATTTAAACCAGGCTTTTGCTTTGCTGACCCTCTGCTGGAAATCAGACTCAGGAAATCTACTGTATAAGAAAAATGTACCTCCAAATAATTGCCAGAAACAGCATCATGTATTGGCAAAATACCATTCAGGCTTCTGCTGTTAACATTAGCACCGGCTTGCAGTAATTCTAAGATCACTTCAGAAAATCCCCCACTGGAAGCTTCATGAATTGCTGTCCAACCTAATAAAAGCAAGATGACACACAGAGCATGCACATGATTTGGAAACATCCATATAGATCACTAATCAGTGATTACACACTTTGCTGCATTTGCTGTACTGTAAGCAACAGACTACTCTCTTCAAGATAAATTTTATACAAACAATCATCTTGAAGTGCCAAGGTAAATTATTTCCTGTGTAATTCAGTTTACTTTAGAGAAAAATATACCCAGTATTAACCTGAAAAAAAATGTTTACTTTTGTACTGCACTACTAAATACATATAACAAAAGAAACAAAACAATAGAGTAGAAAGACTCTAAAAACTCAGAAGCATAATATTAATAGTCTGATTTCTAATCCTGGTGGCATCTTATAATATTAAGTCTGCCAGGCATCCAGAATAGAATACCATCCATTCTGAGACTTATACATTTAGGTAGAAAAAATTAAAAATAATCTTTTAATCTGATTTTTGTCCTCATTTCCTAAGGAACTAAGATTTGTGTGAATGTGCTTCACATGTGTATATATTCATGTGCATAAGCATTAGCTCCCCCGCCAAACTTTCAAGTCCACTTTCTGTACATATCTCTGAAAATGTGCTCTTCAGCAGAGGAGCAAGATCCAATTAATGCCCCTGCTGAGAAAAAGGCTGCATTAGCTCCATGCTGAGACAGAAAATCCAGGGATTCACTGATTGTGCTTGCATTTGTTGAATTATTTCCTTTCCTCCTCACAATTATGTCATAGATCAAGAACCCACAATCACATTAAAATTATACAAATTATATAAAACCCTATATACTGTACATTATATACAATTGTATCAGAAAACAAGCCCATAAGAGAGTAATATTCAAACCTGCATAGTCTTGTTCATTGACACAAATTCCAGACGATATTAGAGTTTTCACCAAAGACAAATCTCCTCTCCTAGCAGCAATATGCAGCTGAGTTTCCCCTTTTGCATTTATCTTTTTTTTCCTTCTCCCAGCTGTTGTATTACAGGTACCATGTAAAACTACAGCTTCTTTTCTGGTAGATAGGGAGGATTCTAAACACATATTGAGTGTTCATTAGGAACCACAAAAAGTGTTTCATTATAAACAAAGAATTAAGCTTCATAACTCATTTTAATTAATGTAAATGTGTGCAATACTGCTGTCTTAATTATTCAATAACATTAACTGACTACATCAGAAGGTTAGAAGGTACTGCATAACAGCTCAGATAACAAATAGATCCTATGCAAAAGAATAAAAAGAATATACAGTTGACTTAAGGGTACAGGGGATTAGAGATCAAGAAAAAAAGGCAACAAGGTTGAAGTTTTATACTGTATAGATGTAGGGAGTATGTTATATTTCTCCATGGACTGCTTTCAAGTTACCAGGCATGCCTGCTAAATATATAAAGTACACACATAAAGGTATTTAAGAAACTATATAAATGTCAAGACTTGACCATCACCTCTTTTCCGATCTTGATTCTTGATTGGGAAGAAAGAGGTTTCTACATAAGGTATTTTTATAGCTGTGATATGAATAAGGCCTGTAGACTGATTGCAAATCTTTGATTAATGTCTAGTGACATAGTTGAACTGTCTTTTAATTAAACCTGTGCAGGATTGGACTCATGATTATAAATAAACCTGTTTTTTTCCTTCTCTTATTGGTTCACGATGCAAATGACATCCACTTTAATTTTTATCATGTGATCATCAGACAGGTCCTAATTCTGAGGCTTCAGGTAACAGACATCAAATTGTAAGAGATACAAAGAAAAAAACAGATTAAGAAGTACTGATTCTGCGTACAGAGTAAGGTCAACCCTCTCCACACACTGCTACCAAAAAGACAGGGTGTATAAAACTTTAAAAGCTTTATCATGCATGTTAGCTTTTTTTTAACTCCTGTTCCTGCTGTTATAATACTGTGTTATCGATTTTCTTTAAAAGTTCAGTGTTCTTTCTCTGATTTCTTGAAAATCTGTGATTTGTCCAAAAAAAAGGAAAGTGTAATTTTTATACACTTTAAATAAGCATTTTGCAACTTTTATCCATGTTTTTGTAATTATTCCTATGAACAATTAGTTGCTGCATCCCAAGCATTTCCTCTTCTCATCAGACAAGCTGTTTTCTTAAATATTTTCAGTTATCAGTATCCATTGCTATCAAATATCTTCCATGATTTGACAGCTGCCTTTCTTTAGGCTCCTCCTGCCTTCTGGAAAATCTGCTTTTCCAAGATGCCTTTAAGGTAAACTACTGAGCTTGTCATCCAAGACTGGAAGAACATTAAAGACATACTGCAACTACATTAAAGACAGAGGATATAGTGAGGATACATCCATACTATTTTTGAACTAGCTTGTTCAGGCACTGCTGCAGCCAGACCATGGCAGCATGGAGCTCACTGTAGGCTATTCTAACCCGTCAGAAAGGATTCAGGTGGCCCTCTTTGCATTTGGAGGAGCTTGGCACATAGCATATTGGCAACCAGAAGAGCTAGAGAGTTTCTTTTTTAAATGAAAACTGAGATTCTAGAGTACACAGAGGGGTCATGTTATTGAAATACTCCTCCAATCTGAGACCTATTTTTCTGTGAGATACTGTATTGTGTTTTGTCTAAAAGCTTCTGAGTCTGAACTCCCAAAGCAATCATCTGCTTTCTGGTTCTTCCTTCGATTCATGGGAGAATGTCCTGGGGACTATTTAGAGACATGAGAGAAAAAAAGGCACACAACAGCCCATTAAGCTAACGACCCTTTGCGATATTGCCTGCAAGTGAACAGAAATAATTGCAAAGTTTTCCAGCTAAATTGTCATGCACAACAGTTTTCTTCATGGTTGTTAGGAAACATTTGCAAAAGCATAATGAGACATTGGTATGTGAACCACAAAATACTGGTTCTCCATGGAATGCATTACCAGGTGGGTCA
>NW_010529551.1:16354-23838 GCF_000687285.1 Phaethon lepturus | reverse complement strand
CAGGAAAGATCAGGAACTTGGCAAATACAAAATCCAGTCAGCAAATGCACAAATTGAAGATGGAGAGATTACAGTAATCAGTATTCAGAGTAGATTAGGCTGACATACCTCAACCACCTCAAGGATATCCTCCTTCAGAAAGACATTTGAATATTTCAACATTGGTCTATGAGTAATTCTTTCCGCAGATTAACTATAAGAAAAGCAGCAAGCTGTTTGTATGTTCCTTCTGTATAAGCAGAATAGGAATGTTGAGAGCTTAGTAAGTGATTGACTTTAGATGAAAGTGACCTTGCGTCATTTAGGAAGAAAATATTTTTATTCAAGAATAGAGTAATATAAGGAAGACCACTGGGACACAGGAACAATCAGATGAGATACAAAAACCAGAAAATGATGAAGAGGCATGCGACAGCAAAAAATCTGAAAACCCCACAAGTCAGAAAACTTTATCCCATTTTCCACTTTTTCCTGCTGCCATCTGAATGCCATTGATCCAGTCTCCAAAGCTATCAATGCAGTCAACTGTACAAAGGGCTGTACGTTCTCGTGTCACCTCTCAAACAGCAATTCTCCTGGGATGAAGGAAATAATTAAATTTTATCTGAATAAATATTATGTGAAGAGTCTCTTTTGGGGGAGAAAGTAATCTGTGAAATGCTATTCCAGAAGAGACCAAAATGTAAGACATAAGTTTGGAATAAAGTTCTGATAAAATCGTAATTGTAAATATAGGAGGCAAAAAATATAAAAGAAAAAAATCCAGAAATGTATTAATGCACATAGATCTTACTACAGAGATTGAGCAGGAATATAGGAGCTATGAAAAAGGACATTTTTTTAAAGGAGTAATTTCTATGTTCAATGATTGTTCTTCCAATAATTAGCAGTGGATGATGACAGGTATCAGATATGCCATGATTTTTTTTCCAGAATGAAGTAAAAAAGGCATTCCTACAACAAGATGAACCAATTTGGAGATAGGAAAGCTAAGTACTGACACTGCCAAATATTGAAAAGCAGTAAGTAACAAGAAGCACCTACTCCTTTCCTTGTCCCTTCAACCTCCAAAGGAAAACACAAGCTTGCAGTCCAGAAACTCAAGAAAGCAGGAACTTAGGAGGGGTTGAAAACTAGCAACCACCTGAGACAGGAAGAGGAAACAGTATTCTCTACAGCTGAAGGCAGAAGAGGACAAGAGGACTGTGGCTATCAAAGAGAAAAGGATCAACAGGAACTGCACATAGTTTCCTGAATGTTTTTTGTCATGTGTTACAGGACATTATAGAGATTGGCTGATGACTCCTTAATTTAACCTATAAGACTGGTGAGCATCCAGACAAAGTCTCCAAAGAGAAGGAGGATACTAAGCAAAAAAAAACCCAGGTAAACAAATTAGTATGTTGATAGTATATATGCAGATGTATTTGTCCATATTGTGTGTGTGTATACAGGTGGGCGTGTATAATTGATATACGTATTATTTTAAGCATACATGCTGCTATGTACACTGGTTTTAAAAGCATTTACTGGATGTAGGAGCATGAATCTCATTGATTTTCAAAACATATATGACCTACTTAATGTTACCATTCATTTACATCCTACTCAAGGGCAACCAAAGTTTGACAAACAGACCCCAGCAACACATAACTGCAGTCCAAGGAAGAAACTAAATTTTTTTGCTGTACACACTTGGAAAAAAATAAATCAAATATTATATCCACACACAAATACACATGCATTCCCACATACTTCTATAAACCTATACATATAAAAAACACCTTTTCCTGTGTATGTATATAGAAAGTATACATTTACACTGCCACAGTAGTTATTTGAAAGGGAACGTTTCACAGAGCTAGAAACAATTATAAATAAAAAACAGTGTGAAGGAAAAATGTCAGCAGAACAATACGAATAATAGCTAGGAAGTATTTCACAACATATCCCATGGTCAAAATGGAAAGCTGCACCATTTCAAACACTAAGGTGGCTTAGGAAAGGAATTAGACTGCGACAGTAAATGAGAAAAAAAAGAGGGAAGTGAATGGTGGCAAATATAAATATGGAGTTGTAGAAAACTGTTGTGAAAACCAAAAGAATATAAGGAGATAGTCACAAACAGCTAAGGTCCTAAGAAGGCAGTATTTTAAAATTTATCAAAACCAGAAAAAATAATTCCCAAATTCTTAATTACTACAGAGAAATGACAGAATTGTCTAGTGTAAACAGAAAAGACAAATACTCTATTCCATATCAAGGCAAAGCTACACAAGAAATCACTATCAGCTAATGACACAGTTCTTTTCATTTCAACACAAGTTAAGGAGAATGCCAAGTGATATGAGGATAAACAATTTTGAATCAGCAGTCCAAGTATTTTACATCTAAAAGTTTTAAGAGAAGAGGAATCCCACTCAAACTACAGGTTTTGGTTTTAGTAAGTCTTGAGTGCTATGGTTCTCTGGTTCCAGAGAGAACCTGAGTACACAAGATGACTGCTAGCTTTACCAAAAAAGCAGGAATTAAGTGAAAAATACTGGGGGGTTATGACGAGTAATCAGTTGGACCAGCACTCTATTGTGATGGTAAGGCTACAAGATAAATGCAAGTCTTAGGGGATGAAACTTCTAAACAGAAAACTGTATGTGCCGGCAGAAGAGATTATAACTACCAGAGGATGCTTGAGCCTTATCCTCATATAAGTAGGTCTGTTTCTGTAATACAGCTAAAACCAAATATACCAGTACAATCAGAGCCTATGCTGATTTGTGCCTGATGAAGATATAGTCTATAAACATAAGGGGATATATGTATGCCAAATACATGGAGAGCCAGGTTTTCTTCTTTGATCTGTGATATATAAACTAGTTAACTGAGGACCAATTTAGTGTTATTTTAAGCTCTCAGTTATTATCCCCTCAACCACAATGCTGAAAGACTGATAAATGTAACATAAACGAAACAAAGTATGTGCATTCTGTAAAACTGAGTACAGGAGATCTGGAAAGATTTCAAGTATTTGGAACTCACTAGAGTATTTGCTCAACATGCTATATGTATTTTTCCAAACTTTCCCTCATGTATTACAAAAATCCTTCTCATATTATGTCGGGAACCACACCCTCCATTTTTATAAAATATTACTAACTTTTCACCTGATTTCTTGGATGTTTGCTGTTCTGATGCTTGACTGAATTGTGATTTTGTAGATGAAAGCTTGGTTTTGCTGCTACTGGAATATGAGACTGCCTTTTGGTTCGTCATCTGAGAGTCTAATCTTACTCTTTTAGTTTGGATAACTTCTGTTTCAGTAAAGTGTGAAAGCATGTTGGCCTTTGCACTTCCTTCTCCATTTTTTCCAGGGCCTTCTATTCCATTTACTCCTGCAAACACTTCTTCATCTGTTGGTTTAACAAAAGAACTTAAGAGTATGTATGGCATAATACTTAGCAATTTCAGAAATTCTAACTGATACTAAAACAAATGTCAAAATGACCACCTAGTCTAGGTTAAAAAATTCCTCCAGTAACTCACTCAATTTTTGAAAATGCTTTAACATAATAAATCCTTTATCCACTATTCACTGTATGTTAACATACTGAGATTCATACATTGAACATACATTCAAAGATTCTTTTGTGAAAATATGACCTTTATTGATTCTTAGGTATTAAAAAAAATAAGGTAATTAAGAATTTCATTCTAATTATTGTAATGACCATTGCGCTCACATTTTAGTACATACAATGGGGACTTGGATATAAAACAGCCCCCCAAAATACAAAGCAAAAATTACTAGATAGTTAATTTGGCATAGTGGACTGTACCACAATACATTCCATGTGTCTGCTACTTATTTATGGCAAAATACATTCTCTGGAGATACACAGCTGGGTTTTTTTAATAAAATACACAGTAAGTTTACAACAAACTCATAAAATAATTATTTTCAAACAAAACATGGCACCTGTTTCCTGGGAGGTTTCTTTCTGCATATTTTCCACAATCTGAAATGAATAAGGAGACATGCTGTCTGCATTAACACCAAAATGCAAATCTGCATTTGAGTTGGTCTCCTGAAGATCCTCTCTCTTTTGTCTAATTTGAAGTGTGTCCTTTCCATGGAGTTGTAAAGTTTGAGGCTCAATCTCTAAACTACTAGCATTTTCAGTTTCAATGTGACATCTTTCAACACCTTCTTCTGCATTAAGCAGGATCCTCCTTCCCTTCTCTGGCTGTGGAGCCTTTTGCTCAGTGGTGCTTAGTATACCACTGATAGAACTATAAGGACTTCCAGAAACACTTTGTCCATTGGTAAGCTTGGTAGCTGCTAAAAGCTTATGTGGTAACAGTGTTTCTGTGTTTGCTTGAAGTGTCTGTTCTGTGCAGCTGGTTGCATCTTGAGATGTATTAGTAGAAATGTTTTGCACCTCATTTACAATACTCTGTTGCAGTGTGTCCATGCTGTCTGAATTCGTAAGATTTGCACGTGCTGGTTCTGACTCATCTGTCTGTAAGGAAATCTGTTCAAACAAAGGCTAAGAGAGTTTTAAACGCAGTGCCTCTCCATTATTTTTTTTTCCCATCAACATCAGATTTAACTTGATTTGTCAAGTTTTGCAAAGAAATAATTCATTCTTAAGGTATTCTCATATTGGTATTTAGTTTCCTGTCACTCAAACTACTACTCTTACTCTGCTTGAGACTATGTTGATCACTGTCATAACTCTTGACTTCCTGTTGTAACTTTAAAACAGGTACATTGTGAGAGGAAGCCAAAGCAAGTAAGTATTGACTGAGAATCAAGTTCTGTTAAATCAGTAGTCTGAGAATGCTGTGCACATACTTTTTCTCTAGAAACCACTGATGTGGGGCAACACAACCTGGTGATCTCCTCCCCTGTTACAACTGAAGTAGCTAAGCTTCCACCAGTTCTGATGTTTTCTTCTGTAAATGGATTGTCACTGTTACCACTGTTGAGTTCATATTCCTGTTGCAATTCTGTCTGACTTACCTCAGTTTTCCTACACCATTAACTGGGATGCAACAATTATGCTTACAAACAGCAACAGTGTGGGACATTTTATTGGGTTCAGCATCAGGTAAATATGTTTTCTGTAATTTAACTGTTTCTGGGTTTGTAAGTGGGCCTTAACATGAGGTCCATCTAATGAGAGACATTACTTCTGAATAGTTTTACTCTTGGCTGTAGCCTCTGCTATAAGAATAGCAGATCTATTTGACTTATTTGAACCTTTTTTTTTAATTTGGGTTTCTGCCTTCAGAATCCTGAAGAACTTTATTTTTTGTATATTTCACCAAATTTGTTTTTCCGCTTTGCTCATTTTTAGCAAAACTTTCTTTGATGCTTTAGTATTATCCTGTTGAACTGTCCCATCTGCAAAACAGGCCATATACTTAATTTCATTTTCTGATAAATTGCTTTACTATATACTAAAAGAAAACGGTGCTGTTACAAAATTAACTGATTTCCTCTGCCTGTGTAGCTTTTTAAGACAGCAGGACAAGGAAATTAAAGAACTAAGAAATATGTGTATAAAAGTGTAAAAATTAATGGATGAAATCCAATGATAAATATTATTGAAGTGCTTTACACTTTGTTTATGAAAACTTCAACTGATTTTGAATTAATGCTCTGCCTTTAAAGAATTAAAATCACATTTCTCCTGCGGTCATATACCACAGTTTCACATTTCCAGCAAACCTGTCTGCAATGATTCTAGGAAATCATAAAGGAAAGGAAATAACACAGCAAAAACATGCAGAATTAACTCATGGCAATCTCACAATAGAACTGCTCCAAAGGCCAGTGGCTAACTAGAATTACCTCGTTGTTTACTTTGTATCTGGAGATAGAACCAGAACATAAACACTGCAACAACTCACACTACTATTGAAATCATCAGTTACACAGCCACAGTAATAGGTCTTCGCAATTAAATCTTTACAACACCTTCGACTTCATCAATCAACTACTGTTGTAAAGTGTCATCTAAGACTACACACCATGGATGCTGTTATAGTACAACATTTCTAAGGACACCATAGACTGCACTACTGTGACTAACAAGGACAGTTATCATAACCACATAAAACTTCAGGAAGCAAGAATAAAGTGTGCACACTGCATTACACGTTTCAGATAGTACCAGTTATCATAGTTCAAAGGGGTGGAAAGGAGAGGGAGAAGAGTACAGCTTCTAATGCCAAAAGCTGTTGTGCTGTACGCAAACAAACTATGACCAAAGTGACTGACCATGGTGTCTTGTCTTCATGTGAGGCACTAGCTCCTGAGGTCTCACAGCATAAATGTGCAACCCCTGTGCAAGACAGTGGCTCCCTAACCCTTTCCAGTTGAAACCCAAGACAACCTACTACACGGAGGCAAGAAGCAGCTATCTTATTGCTGCAAGCCAAGTAACATCTTGCAGTTTCAGTCAGGTTTCTGCAAGTACAAAGAGGCACTGATGTACCATGCTCTCTGTAAATTACCTCTGCAGCACTTTCAAAAACTCAGTGAGAACCACTGTCCATGCGAGGCTGCTGATTGCCTCTGTCGTGCATTTTCATGAGGCTGCAGCTTATCCCAAGTACCAGTAAGGATCAGATACTGCTTGCCAAGGCATTGACATAACATTGAATATCACTCTGTTTCAGTCCCTGCTGGGTATGAAACACCTAGTACATTATGTGGTGGTTTTGAAACACATTTCAGAAATAGTAGTTTCCTATGCCAGTGCTTCATCACCCTCACTGTGAAAAATGACTTCCTCCCATCCAGTCTAAATCTATCCCCTTTTATTTTAAAGCCATTACCCCTTGTCCTCCCACTACAGTGTTTTAGCTTGCTGAAGACTGCTAGCAAGCCGTTAACAGTTCAGCATCAAATTAATATCAGGATTCTTTGTAAAGATGTACCTGGTGCAGGTTTGTATCCTCTACACTTTCAGTATTTAACATATTCTTTGAATCATCTCCATCTGAAATGAAAGAGAGAAAGAAACCAGAGTTGAAGAGACCGTAATTCTTTACTTTGCATATATAGCATCTTACATCTACAATCTTGTGTATAACAGTACCTACCACATTTAGGTATCCAGAAAAATCATCAAGCCATAAGGGTTTTATTAGAATCTAAAACATATCAATATATAAAATAAATATTAAAATCTTGGAATCTGATCTTTGTTGCATATGGCATCTTGTACAAACCAGGACAGGTGAGAGTAAAGTATGACATAATGCTTCTAAATTTTTTTTAAGATTAGTGACCTGAGCAATTCTTTTTGAAACTTAGAGGAGCTACTACATTTCCCTAATTTTTAACAGGCTTCCCTGATCCCCAAGAGACTTCTCTGAAGCCAGTGATGGTGGGATAATAGCCTATCTTACAACTTTCGCTGTATAGCATATTTGGGCAAGGAAAGGGATGGAGTAGCTAAGTCAAGTCACTTGTG
>NW_010529551.1:0-16335 GCF_000687285.1 Phaethon lepturus | reverse complement strand
GGCAGTGAGATTCCCCACCAGGAATTCAGTGGTTGGCTTTCACTTTCCAGCTACCCTCTGTAATGACAAGATGACATAAAAAGAGTATAGCAGCTACCAATATCTTACCCTAGATATTAATATACTTACTTAATCCATGCAACAATATGCACTTACTTATGGCCAGTATGTTCTTAAACCTAGACTAGCCACATCATACTAAAAAAATATAGCTCATGACCCACTGGTATTTTGTACTGCAACATGAACCCCAACTCCAGCCCTAGGATTCACCCAACAACCCATGCTGGAACAAACCTTAAATTTAAGAGGCATTTCACAGCATGGCAACTCTTTCTCTACCACTTCAGGGAATCTGGTATGCCAGATGTTACCCCAGCCCTAGAATCACTGTTAGTCCACAGGATCTTGCCAGACTTAGTCCTAAATTAAGAACAATGGCTGAGCTATTGAGCACTCATGAAGCCAAATCCTAATCCAAACCATAATTTTGAAGATATTTTTAGCTCACCAATCTTTGTAAGGCTCAGAATATCTAGATGACTTCTGGTGGCTGCAGTCCTAACCTCTAATCATGAGACCTCCCAAATACAGCAGTCCCTGTCAGGCTAATCTCTTACAGTAGTATTACCCCAGGTTTCACTCACATTTGAAGCCAGCAACTACTGCCTACTCCTATTGCCCTGACTCTAAACTTACAAAATCATAGAATGGTTTGGGTTGGAAGGGACCTTTAAAGGTAAAGATGTCTCCAACTAGATCAAGTTGCCCAGAGCCCCATCCAACCTGACCTTGAAGGTTTCCAGGGATGGTGCATCTATCACCTCTTCGGGCAACCTGTTCTAGTGTTTCACCACCCTCAGTGTGAAAAACACCTTCCTTCCATTTAGTCTAAATCTACCACTCTTTTAGTTTAAAGCCATTATCCCTTGTCCTATCGCAACAGGACCTGCTAAAATGTCTGTCCCCATCTTTCTCAGAAGCCCCTTAAAGTACTGAAAGGTTGCTATAAGGTCTCCCCAGAGCCCTCTGTTCTCCAGGCTGAACAACCCCAACTCTCTCAGCCTGTCCTCATAGGAGAGGTGTTTCAGCCCTCTGATCATTTTTGTGGCTCTCCTCTGTACCTACTCCAACAGGTCCCTGTCTTTCCTGTGCTGTGGGCTTCAGAGCTGGGTACTTTGCCTATGTACAGCAACTGTGCTGGATAAGGAGTGCTCACTGGTACTCGGGCACCAGACAGCAAAGCCCATGAAATTACTACCAGTAATTACGGAAAGGTAGTGCAACAGATGTTCTGAATTTCTTCATTTAGTGGTGATGATACATCAGAAATCTCCTACCTGATACTGAATCTATTCTGGATTTCGCTACATAGTTTTTAAGCAGTTTCCTCACAGACAGGTCAGAAGCTTCTTCTAATGCACACCTTCCCATCTCATTTTTTAAAAAGGGATCAGCTCCATACCAAAGTAGTAACTCTGCCAACTAGAAAAATAAGTTTTTCAGATTGTTTCTTTTCCAACAGTATTTTCCATACTCCTTCCTTATACAGGCTTCTCTCTCTTGGACGTGACAATATGAGTAACTATCTAAGGCATATGACAAATAAACGCTCTCTATTCTAATTAATGTACCCCAAGCATTCCCCTAGATGCATCATTATCCTATAGTCTTATTATTTTAATTTTCATAAATTCATTCCATTTATTAATCTGATGCCATTAAGCCAAATTCTCCCAAAATACAGGGTAAGACATATCCCCCCAATAGCTCTTCATCGGTGGAAAATAACAGGTGATGTTAGGGTATGAGTCAGCTTATCTATTAAAGATCTCTACATTAGGAGAAAATAAATTGTGCTCTAGGTGTGTCTAGTCCCTGTGACTGGTAAAGCAAGCTTTGGCAGCTATTTCAGAAGTACAAAACACATCTGGTCAAATGAAACCCACTCAGATCGTCTCACAAACATCACTATTTCTGTATAAATGTAAAGCCTGATTCTGTTGTTACTCGAGAAATTATCACTTTAGCAAAATGTTCCATCTATCTTTGAAGCACACTGTTTTAAGATATGGGAAATTTACAATCTGATTATTCCCTTTCAGTGGGTAACCTGCAATCTTACTCTATCACTGGGTGTGGTTTTACTTGTACCTCTGCCTTTCTCCCTTCAGCATGTGTTGCCATTTCAGACTGAGCTTGACTTGCTTCACTCATGCATTTAAAGTACCTCATTACTTATAACCAGATTGCTACAGAGAAAATTGTTAGTGAAGTTTTCTCAATTCATACATTCTCCTAACAACAGAGCAAATTAAAAAGGGTTCAATTAACAGCAAAAATCCTCTTTGGCTTTACGAGTTGTCCCAAATCCATGGATTTTTTCAAGAAGTAATGTTGAGAACTCTTTTCCTTAATCAGACCTTTAGCTGCACATCACACTTGTATGCTCTCCCCCTTAAATGGACTTCATATACTTACGATTCTTCTGAAATAAAAATATAACTTTGCCATATCGCAGGTGCAGAAATGAATAAAGCAGTCAAAAGGCGTGTTTCCAATCTACAATAATAACTTCACACGGAGAAAGTAGCTTTGAAAGGAACAGCTCAAAATACCATGTTGCCTAAAGTCATTACTGAATCACTATCACTATTTTGTTGCTAGTCAGAAGCAACAAAAACTAAATCTGACAGACCATGCAGTGATACAACTACACTGCTCACCATTCCCTGGGGATATACCAGCTCACATAACCCTAACACAGCTCTGTGTTGAATGATGTTGGTGTGCCCCAAGTGACCTAGTTGAGATCAGTGCTCCTCCAATATCATTCGAGTTGCTGACTCCTAAATATTATTTGTGGAGATGCAGAGTCCTTGAGGCATAATTATGGACATGGTGTCTTAGGTACTTTCACAGGACTCAGAAATATTTCATGAACCCATAAGAGTCTCTGATTCACAAGCTGAAAACCAAACTTGGGGCTCTCAAGTCTTAAAAGAAAATTATTAACCAAAAGTCCACCCTTCCTCTTTGCTCCAGGGAGACTTGGGGAGAAACAGATTAAGCCTTATCTCCATTGTGAAACAGAGTGACAAAACTATTGTCAACAGGACATTTAGGGACAAAACTATTATATAAAAAAAAAATTAGATCTTGGAAATAAATAAATATTAAGCAGCATGTGTGCACTTCTAGAGAAAAAAAACAGCAAGCAGGTAAAAGGGACATGCAGAACTCCTACATAGATCTGGGCTACCCTAGGAACATGCACAGACAGACAGGGCGAGGCAGCCACTGCCAGATTGAAAGAGTATCCACAATTTAGACACAGGATTATGAAACCACAGCATTTGGCAAGAAACCTTTCAATTAATTCACATTGACTACTCAGTTGACTTTCTGTTTAAGACCATACAAAATATAAATCCATGTCTTCCTAACCCTCCATGCTATGTGTTAACACATGAAAAATGTCTGTGCATGGCTCTGGCTGCACACCATACATACATGTTTATAAAATAATGAAAAAAAGTCATTAAAACTCCAGATGACTGCTCAGGTCATAAATTATTCTGCAAGGTGATTCTAAAATAAGTGAAACAATAATATCAAACAATAGCAATCTATTCCTCGGTATTTCAGACATAGTCCCGAACAGTTAGAAAAACAATTAATTTCTGCTTTTGGACAAATCTTGTAAAGCACGGAATGGTTTGAGCAGAAATTGGGCAGAAAGGATTTCCAAACCTCCTGAATTTACCCATAATCTGAAAATACCAACTACATGTAAAAAGATTATGTGACCTTTTTACCCAACAACAATCATTTCTATTCCTAAACCACCATTTGTGTTCAATTTGGAATATACCTCATAATGACCTTCTTTAACTGCATCTTGCAATGGTGTTACTTGTTCATTTCCTCTAGCATTAACATCAGCTCCTGCTTTCAAAAGCTCATTTGCTATCCCATAAAAGCCTTCCACACTTGCTATATGTAGTGCAGTCCAGCCTATGAAAAAGAAATGCCTCTATTTCACATTTGGGTGAAATAATTTACAAACATTTATGTGTTTTTTAGGTTGTGTATTTGATAAATATTTCAGAGACTATACTGAAAAGGTAAAAACTGATGCATTTTACAATAGGTTGTATGAAGAAATGTTTATGAGAAGACACAAGGGTTGAGAGATCTCATTCTTTCGTCAAAATTTGCACTTACTGAAGAACGAGGTGCTGCTGTAACAATATTAGTTTTAGATTTGATAGTTCTGTTACAAAAGAAAAGAATATAAATTATTCCACCCACATGGTTAGTAATTTCTCCCCAAATAAAATATATACACTATTTTAAGAACAAGATAATTTTTCATGGCGCTCTTTTCTTCACATGGACATGATGAATAGGGTAAGTAAGAAAGAAGAGACAAAATAAAGACGTGGGGTGTTTATTGCCAAACAAAAATGTTTTTTAAGACTCTCCAACAATGCTTTGAGTTTCCAGAGAAAGCAACAAAAAATCCTTCCTGAAATTCCATATTCATTCCCCACTATACAGAATAAACCAAGAAAGGAGCTTCAAGACCCACAGAACAGTTCTACTCCATGAAAGAAGTGTTGAGGAAAACTAAAAGATGGAATGCAAATCTTTGAACTGGATTTAGCATAGCCTTGCATCAGCTCCTTAAACATTGATTATGTGACAGTTTTTTTGTAGAGTGAGAAAAGTAAGGGAAAAAGACAAAGGATCTTCCACTTTCTATCTTCCAGCTCTCGAACCATCATTCCCTCCAGAAGAGCATTTTGATGGACAGTCTTACTCTTCAGCCATCTCCCATTATCAGCAGGTTGTCTGGGCCTAATTCACATACTAAAAATGTGAATTAATATGTGAGTTAGGCTTATTAAGAGTGTTCTGCTCCCATCAATCAAAATTATCCTTATTTCATTGGAAAGAGAAATTCTTGAGGCTCTCTTATACACCACCCAACCCAGAATATTGTTATATTTGTATAGAATTGGGTTTATCATGGGCACAGGATACTGCAAAAATTTTGTGCTATTAGGCTTTGTTCCTGAACACTTAAAACGCAACTAAGTTTTAACTAAATCACCTAATGTTGACAGTGCTTCAAGATCAGTTGTTTTTAACAGTATCATCTGTAAAACATTTTAGTTGCATTTTTATAGAGCCTATTTCATTAAGAAACTCTAGTAACTCTACATTCTGGAGCAAAAGCTTGAAATCTGCTTGAAAGGGGAGGATAAGAAAGGTTTACTTAGAGGAAAGTACCTATTTCTCCCTCAATAACAAGTATCCCATATTTGACATACTAATAAGCCCCTGAAAAACTGAACCTGCAACATGTTCAATTGATAATCATTAGAGTTTATCAACCTGATTCTTCAAAGACATTGTGCATGCTTCAGACCAAGGAGAACTACAAGTTTCATTCTAATCGTTTTTCAGCTCCCTCAAGGCACTGTGAATCAAGACTTAAACTGAGAGCACGGACAGTATCTCTCCCGTGCTGCCTATATCCTATGTGCTGATGTCCAGGAATTAAAATGAGAAAAAAATCCCAAAGAACCCAAGAACTCAGTAAGGTACTGAAGCAAGAGTACTGAAGAACAGAAGGAAAAATGCTAGGCTAAGATACGGATAATCACTGGTGGAGGGCTTTAAAGGAAGAGAAAAGGCACAGAGGCAGAATATAATATGAAGACAGTGAAAGTACATTTCAAAATGGCACAGGTCTGGCAACCCTACTTCTTTCTGATTACAAGTCTCTCACTAGAAAAGAAAGAAGTAGGGCCACGTCAGGCTCTCATGTCTTTAAGAAGTGCAACTAAAAGACATTTTGTGCAGTTGTGCTCCTTTTGCACCAAAAAATAGCAGCCAGAGTCTGTGGGATGACGAAACAGTGGCCTGGCAAAATGTGCAAAGGCAGCAAAAGGAAGCTGCTGTGAGACCAAAAACTGGAACCACTGCACTTTAGTACACTTGCCCACAGAGGCTGCAGCTGAACCCATATTATCAACATTTGCCTGTGGTCGGCAGGCAGCTTTGAAACCCACCAACAAAATATTTTGTCATCTACCTCTAGCACAAGTTAACACACATTATAAGTCACTCTGTTAGCTCAAATGCCAGAGTTCTATGCTGTAAAAGTCTGAAATTTGCTGCTGACCCAATCTATCTTGCAGTATATTCCAGAAGATGGAGAAATTCTACCTTAATTTTGGTCTGTTATATGCCTGCATTATGCAATAGCCTTTAACTGCAGAACATTTTTTTTTATTGCCACAGAACGGTTCTAAAATCCTAGCCACAGCACAGGATGGAAACACTCTAAGAATGAATCAGTTTTCTACCATATGAGCCAGCTGTCTGTGAAATCATTTCTCTTTTGTTATGGAAATGGATAATGCCTAATGGATAAGACAAGGAACTTTAAAATAAAGAACAACAGTCTTACCTTTGAAACAGACAGTTGATACTTTAGGGTGTGGCAATGTCTTTGACACAGAGTACCACACCTGGATAAGGTGAATTGCTTCAATCAAAATGTTCACAACGGGCCACTATTTGTCATTCTTTTTTTTGGTGCCCAAGATGAAGTAAAAATGCAAAATACCAAGTACTCAGAACTTTACAAAATCAAAGCAGTGCTAAATTATGAAGCTACAAATTCCTTTAAGATGCAAGGGACAAAAACAGAGTCCCTGAAAAATTAAAATGGAAAATCTAAATCTCAAGTTGGCCACTGATATGGACCCTAAAAAAACTTTAAAAAAACATTATGCTGATTATTTAACAAAGGGACTGTTTTGTAATAAGCGTGCAAAGGATTGTTGAATTAAGGCTGAGTAAACTTAACTGCATCACTTTGTAATTTTTTAAGTGCTTACTTTTTCTGCTAAAGTTTCTTTTTTAATGTACTTGTATACATAGGTCTATATATTTTTGCATGAACAATTACCAAGTTAAACCAATAAAAAATTAATGATCTACCGACTAGTCACAAACATACAGTCTTGTCTAATGCACAAACTCATAATATGCACTTTTATTAGTTACAGGTGGATACTTGTTTTGAAAACAGTATTTTAATACAATTGCAACTTACCTGCATAATCCTTAACATTTACATTTCCACCAGCTTTTATTATGTTACGTATGAGGTCTAAATCTTGATGATCAACAGCTCTATGGAGTAAGGTCTCACCATAAATATTCCTCCTATTGATTGTTGAAAGTGAAATGGGGTAAACAGAATTTACAAAATTCCTACCAAAGGCTTCTTGTCCTGAAAAATAATGTAGAAGATCTGTTGAACAGAAAAATATATTTCCTCTCTTATTTTGGCTTCATTTTGTATTACAGTTAGTAAATAAGCTTTCTGGAGTAAAATGCTCATTCAGTCTAGTAAAAACAAGTATCTCAAGGAACATGTTACCAATTAAACAATAATACCATTCAATAAAAGATGCCATTGTGAATTCCATAACAAAACTCCAATTGAAATTGAACACACAGGAAAATGACTTCGTAAAAGTGTGTTAAAGTTTAGACTTTTCCTTTTTAACGACATTTTTGCAAAGTTCATTGTTTCCCACTGGATGATAAAACTGCTATTGTAGGTTACAATTCATTAGCATTTCAATAGTTAGTCAGTTCTTTAATAATTTCTCTTTTCTTAAAAGTTAAATTTATTAGCCATTCTTTTGTACTCATTTATGTTTTAAAACCTCTGTTTTGTGAGCAAGGAGTATTTACACTAGGATAGTGATTGAGATTAGCTCCTGCAGATGACTTTTCCCTGTTACTTCATAACCAGCTCAGACATTTCTGCAATGAGTGAAAGGTGAATAGTTGCTTGGGAATATGAGACATAAATGTAAAAAATAAAATGTAAATGATACTATTTTTAATTTTTAGTTTTTTATTTTACAAAAGAAATGCTATCTCCCATTATGTGCTCATTACAGTTTTCAGCTTGGGTGAAATTATTTCCAATACATAGATAAGCTGTTCTGCACTGCACCAGCAGTGCCATCCCAGCATCCCTTCATATTGTGAAGAAAAGCATCCTGGGCACTACCCCTTCTGAAAAATAGGGAGGGAAGAAAAAAGGGAAGAAGGAAAGGACAGGAGATCACCTGCAGGAAAGCACAATGCATAGCCTAGGGCATTAATTGATCTACTAATAAAAAACCTTGGGACAGCAGGCTATATACACTATTCCTCTCCACAAGCTGTAGCAGATGTGGCTCACTGGCCCTAACAATATGCCAAATAGACATTTTGAATATGACCTTAAAACACATAGTTCTCCTAGAGCTGTAACTCACAAAGCCCAATGTTTTGTGCATGGTGATATACTGTGACCTCAGACTAATTCACAACCTTCTTAAGTTCTTGACTCTGTGTAGATTTTTAGAATCTAACAGACACAGGTTTACCCAGGACCTTCCCTCAGCTGAGCACATGGATAGTCCCTTTCCTCTACCCGTCCAGCCCTGCAAGACCTTAATCATTTAATCTACTGTAGTCCCTAGTCAAAACTGGTCTAAAATAGCCAAACAATTCAGGAGGCATTAAACCACACAGACATACATACAACAAGGTGCAGTTTTATGTTACACAACCCAATTTAACTTGTTACTTCAAGAGGACCTATTTCCCATCATTTCTACCTTGCCTTCTCTAGCGCTTTCCTTTTCTGCCTGACCTCGTGCAAAACAAGTGATGCATGCTGATACAAGCTGAAACTTTCTGTGGGACTGTTTTTTCAGTGAATTCCCAAACTTAGATGACTCACAGACTCTTGATTGCTAGGTCTGATGCAAAAGGGAGCTAAACTTGCTAGATTGGATTTAACATGAAGCTACCTCTATAGGCAGTGCAACTTTTTCTTCAGAAATCATGCTAAAAAAACCAACAGCTTATTTTTTCAGTAGGAACTAGTAAGTCAATTTGAAATAGATGAGCAGTTAGTCATGCAACTTTAAATCTTGTAAAAATGGTGCTTCCACTGGGAATAATTAAAACCCTACAGAAAAGAAGGGTTGTTAATTGGAGGTAGAATTATTCATATTTTGTAAGATCTATAAGGTAGCTGTTACAGTTCAAATACTTCCAAACTTTGTAAGCTGTTCAAGTGATCATAGGTGCACACATAAATACAGATTGAGTGGCCATAAACAAAAAAGTCCAACTTTTAAGACCCCAACCCTAAAGGTCCTGGAGTGAGCATTTAGGTGAGGAAATTCTGTATTCTCACACACACTTCTTCTGCAAGGCAAAGAATTTCTCTGCAGGCATCTTCAAAGGATGAAAAATAGCAATCTTTCTAAAGCATACTGCAAGGAAAAATACTTCAAAGAGTGCTCCACAACTTTGGTAGTGAAGGCCCTATAATCCTATGTTTAAAACAGACAAGATAACAGCAGCAAGCATTCAAAATAGAATAAACTGGATTGTATAGGTCAATTCTTGGGGATGGCACTGCCCTCAGAATGATGTTTCACACAGAATACTAGATTAAATAAGGATACATAAATGTGTATCAGGATCTACACTGTCACCCTACATGAAAACATTTTTTTTCTGCTGTTCAGAATACATTGTAATTTTTTCATATACAACTGCGATAAAAATTGCATCCTGAAAAAATTTTCATGATTCTTAAGGAGTTTATGCAAACAAGTCAACTGTTGGGTTGCTAATATGTAGCTTCAAACAAGTGAGAGAAATTAGCAATAAATTTAATTATTAAAATTAATGTTTATACCATCTTTTTTAAAGAGATCCATGCCACAGTGTATAGGAAAGGTTATTAATTATATTTGATTCAGCTTAGTTGTTCAAATAAAAAAAAAAATCTGTATGATAAACATCAGAGAATATCTTACTTAGTCTGTTTTTGATTCTCTTGCTCCTTCTTGTCTGTTGAGCTTTTCTATCCTTATTCAGAGTTATCTCTTGGCATAAGTTGGTTTCTAGATCCTGCTTGTCTTTAGAAGTAGATTTCTGAATTTTACTGACAAGAGATTTGCTTAGAATCAACAAAAATACTCTCTTCTCTATATAAATCGATGTTTATAGTAGAGCTAAGAATGTGACTATATTTGATTTTAAAAGGAAGTTTGTAATAGCATGCAAGTATATAGGCTAACTTAGTACTGAATGAAGAGTAAATCAGGAGAGAAACTAACTTCCACATCTTTAAATACAAGGTAAACCCCTTAGCTTTGAATCATTTAAAGTGATTCACATGAGAAATGAGTACTCTGTATGCATTGTATTTGTTACATTAATTAAAAAAAAGAATTTAAGAATATTATGCATGATTTTATCATACACAAAATCCTTAGCTTTGTTTCTTGTTGTCCTGCCACTATGAGACATCCTCTGCTGAATCTCGTCTAGTATTTGGCGATGACTGGAAACATGATCTCTGCACATTCTTGAAGAGGTCTCTCTTAACTGTACTGCTTTCCTTAATGCTGTTTGGGCTGTTTCTGCACATGCTGCAGACTCCACTGAATGTGAACTTCCCTCCCCAGTTTGCTTTTCACTAGAGGTGGCACCCAAGCAATCTGAAATTACTTCTTTCTCTCTCTGCTGATCACCCACAGGCTGTGACAAAAAGAAATATTACAAGCAACTGGTAAGCATGGCTATATATATAAGAGCTCCAAGAACACTGCCTTATAAATCTGTATGCTTACAGACAATGGAGGAGTTGCTTAAGTGAAAAACTGGAATTCTACAGATACGAGAGACAGAGGTTGCCATAGGAGGGACACTCCTAAAGTAGTATGCCACACCATGTGCCCCTGGCAGAATTAACCAAGGGAATTAGAATACTCAGAATCACAACTTAAATAATAAATATAGGCTGGCTGACAGTGAACAAAAGTTGTTACTATCTGGAAGTTGTTTGGTTGGACATATGAAATGACTTAACAGATTCATTTCAGTTTCCTATGGACATGAGTTCCTGTCCTAAAAAATAAAGTGATGTTTAGATGTCTTAAGCTAGCCCATCTTATCTCACTCTCGCACAAGCCTAGAAATGTGCACAAAATCAAGAACCATGTTTCACCTGAGGTTCAGTAACTCCCAGCTGAGAAGTTATTTCTAAAGACATACCATCCCTGAGCTACAGCCACCACTAATGAGATTCACTTCACTTACCTTCAGCCTTCTAAAAGCCAGGCGTCTAGATGCCACTAGGCATCCTCATTACCTCTACCACTGATGAAGAGGAAGAGCTACTTTCAGAGATGATGGTGATTCACCTCATCCTAAGTTATGCAAAGGGGAATCTAAATGACTGGTGCATTACCACAGGCTTATCTCTTAAAGTAAGAGAGGTAAATCCCATCCTAAAGATATGTCATCACATGGCAGTTAATTTGAGTTACTTGAGTTTATTCAGTGTTTTAGTCAAGGGATTGTGACGTGCTGTTGAGTATTAAGCAAGTTGCTGAAACCTGGGTACTCATTAGCTTACTACACACTTGAGTAATGCTGAAAGCTCTTAGGGCATACCCTCAGCACACATGCATATAAATTCTTTCACAGTGATATGGGAGAACTTGTCAGTCCTTTCTTGGGACACAGATGGAAATGGAGGATTTACTGATTAATATTTTTAATTGACATATTCATCAGAGAGGCTACTGAAGAGGTGAACTGCATTCCTACAAGTGGTCCCTCTGGGTCAAGAGATGATGCATGTTACCATGGCAGCTGGGGAAAAACAAGTATTTCAGTTTACAAAACCATCAATGCAGTACTTTCCACAGAATTACATCTGCTATGGGAGGAGGGTTAGAAAAGAAGAAAACATTTCAAAAAGAAAAAAAAGCCACTTCATAAAGGACCTCATATATTAAAATAAATGGGCTATCAAGCATCCTGATTGCATCTACAGGACACTACAGACTCTCCTCTTTTGGGTACTTGTTTCACCACAACAAGAATACTCTTAAGAAAAAAGGATGAGAAAAGACCTAGGTGAACAATATACTGTTAGAACTCAACAACTACTAAAAAGTAACTAGGATTTTTTCTCATTAAATTGCCTCCCTAATTTCTGCCTTCAGGAACAGCAGATGGAGGCACAAAAAAAGCTAAAATCAATTATCAATTGACAAGAGGTTATAGATCCCCATTCCCACATGACCCTCCTTCACAATCTTAACTGCAAGATTGAGTAAATCTACACATTAAGGTTCACACAGCTGTGCTACAAATTTCACAAATGAACACTTCACTGAAAGAGCTTTGTAAGTTGCTATGATTCTGAGACAATTAGCCTAGACACCTTTTGGCACCTTGAAACTAGCTACCTTTGTGGCACATTTCATTATGTACTGTTACATTCAGTTAATACTACTAGCAAAAGAAGGAACTAACTCATAATCTTTGTATGCTTTATGCCATTGTGGGAATGCAAAGTGGCTGTAAAACCACCTTAAATAGCTAGTTATATGTGGCTGATCACTGATTTGCAGCTCCAGGTTATTCAAAGACAGAGCAGAGAATCTGACTCCAGGTTTACATGGGTTGTCTACTACACTTTATAGAGCATAAACACACGTCTCCTATGTGTCCTTCTCCTTTCCTTTTCATAATCTAAACAGAAAGAAACTATAGTGTTGCTTTCCCTTCACGTTCCTCTCCAGATTTTTGCATTCGTGTTGTTGAAACCAAATGGTCTATTCCAGATCACCTTTACAGCACAGGAGAAAACACTGCAGAGAGAACAGCACAGGGTAAGAGAAGAAAACAGAAAGAAGGATCACATGTTGTATCCATACATACTGGCTGCTTCAGGGGAGGACATGAACATAAAACCATGCCTCAATTTTTTCAGTGAACTGAACATAGGCAGAGCTAAACAAAATAAATGCAATTCTAAATATATGTGCAAAAAATCCCTGTACTCTTTCTAGTCTACAGGAAAGACATAGCTATAATTTCTTTTTTTAATACTTGCAAAGCATTTGTATGCTACAGTGGTGAGAACTACGATAGCAGAAAACGGCATACTATAGTCTGAAGAAAAATCAGAACCAGATGGGGTAGGAGCCTAGACTTGAAATTGGCTGGTATATGCCACTGTGCTACAATGAAATAACATAATAGTGTTTTGGAACTTTCCTTGGAGAGAACACAAGACATAGGAGATGTACAGGGGGACCAGGAGTTTTTGAAACTCCCATGCTGATTCTAGGTTTCCATGTCAGTCACTGACTTGACTTTACTAGGATTTCCCATCCCAGCAAGCTCGGCCATTTTCATAACATGGATATATCAAACCAGAAAAACACAACTGGACTTTTAAAACAAAATCAACTGAAATGTATCAGACATGTAAATTATTGATGCCAGTTTAGTTTTTACTAAGATTCACATCTCTGAGTAATCTGGCTATTCTATAACATATTTTATGATAAACGTAAATTTTTAAGTATTAATTAAATTGTGTATATACTTGCTCATTTGTTGTCCTCTGCAAGCTAGATCCTGTTAAGGCTTCTATTTCTTCCACTTGAATTGTAGCAAGTTGAGGCTCAATCACATTTTTCATTTGTGTACAGTCATCATCTAACTTGTGAATACTGGGTTCTGAATTTAACTGCCTCTCATTTGGAACTACAGGAGTGACAGGTTGTACCACAGACACTGACGAGGCATTTGGAGCTGTCACAAGCTGTACTGGCAGGGCATCACTGCTCTCATCTGCTGATGGATCAATGGAAATGGCATGACCCTGACACTCTAGATTGTCAGGCAATGGGTTTATCATTCTAGGACTCTCAGAACCACTGAGGGATCTCAACAAATCTCTGATTTCAAATTCACCAATATCTACACTCTGTTCAGTGAATGCTTCCATGAAAACTTTCCCTAGGCATGTCAGTGAAAGATCTGCATTGTTATTAGGGCAATGCTCTTTTACTCTCTTATCTGTGTCAATAATGGTCATGCAGGTTCTCTGTGGAAATATATGTTGTGGTGTCTGTTCTTTTGGAACCATTATTATATCCTCCTGAAGTGCATCTAGACGGCGGCTTACTTCTGGAGAGAGATCTTCATTACTTAACTTCTGTGAAATCTAAACATTAAAAAAAATTGTTTACAAAAAGTAATGGAACAACTCTTTCGAAAAAGCATGTCATTAACATTCACTTTAGAAGTCATCCACGTGTATACACATATTTTATTTGCAATTTTTGCATTAACTACAAGACTCAGAGCTTTCCCTAAGAACTCATACAATTTCTTAATAAGGGTTAGACTGAGGTCTCAGTATCAAAAGCAAAGCACTTCAGCTGTTGAATTCCCTTGCAGTCAAAATCCAGAGAAAGAGAGACTAAATCCGTTATAAAGTCAAAGATATTATGCCATTGACAATGACCCAAAGGTGTCAAAGGGCTTTAAAAGAAAGGCATTTAAAATCTCTGTCACCCAGAAATAATGAAAATAGACATATTCACAGTAACATAAAAAGCATAGTTAGTAAAACACAATATATGAGTTTTGATTATGTGTTTAGGTGGATCCCACAACGGTATGGAGCATTTGTACCTCACAAGCTTCAGTTCAAAACCTTAGGGGTATGTCTGGAGGCTGTACATTTGAGTTTCCACAGCAAGTACAGAACCACAAAACTGTAACTGTTCTTGGAAAAGTAATACTGCTACTGTTAATACTGTTTTTCTAATCACTTTGATCCACTTCCAACAGATGCACCCATTTTATACGAATTAATAGCTTTTTCATTTTTTTTCCTATCCCTGTTTCAAATGCTTCTGCAGGAGAAAATCAGATGCCTCAGCATACCTAAAACGTATTTTTGCTATATAACACTTGTGTATAATAGTGCTGTTCCTTAGTGATACTGGATCTAGGTAATACCTGACCTAGGTAACGGACAGCAGTGGTGAGAACAGCAGTATGAGGTGCGACCAGATGGACAATCTACTCAGCCTAGTAGCACAGCTATGACAGGAAGTAGAAAGGTTAAGGAGCATCAGGGAGTCCAAGAAAGAGATGGACTCGTGGAACCATGTTCTGCCCTCCCCATGACAGAAATAAGAACAGCCACCAAAAAAACCCCAAGATCAACAGGGTCCCATACCCTCCCTCTGGCCAGGCTGAAAGCAGTAGCTTAAACGTAAGGAGTAAATGGAGGCAAGTCCATGCTCAGGATGGCAGGGAAAGCCCCTCCTTTCCCTCCTTGCCTCCCTAGGTGCCTCTATACAACAGGTATGAGGCTCTGGACATGGAAGGACAGTCCATGGATGATGTGGACGACGGTCCAGTTACACCAGAGGTGCTGCCAAGGTCAGAAAGGTCTATCCTCCGCACCATAACCACCCCCACGAGGAAGAAAAGACAGGTTATAGTTGTAGGCAGCTCCTTTCTGAGGGGAACAGAAGGTCCAACATAGCAGACAGACCCTTCTCTTAGGGAATTCTGCTGCCTCCCTGGGGCACAGGTTAAGGACATCACTAGGAAACTTCCTAGTCTGGTGCAGCCCTTGGACTGTTACCCGCTACTGCTCTTCCATGTGGGTGGCGATGAAGCCGCTACTCATAGTACAAGGGTGATCAAAAGAGTCTTCAGGGCTTTGGGATGGCTGGTAAGGGAATCTGGTGCACAGTTTATTTTTTCCTCCATCCTTCCAATTGAAGGCAGTTACATAGGAAGAAACAAATGGGGCTGGTCTGTTAATATATGGCTCTGTGACTGGTGCCACTACCGCAATTTTGTGTTTTCTGATAATGGGATGCCCTACGTGGCACCTGGCTTGCTGGAGTTGGATAGGATTCACTTTTCTCAAAGGGGGAAGAGGTTCCTTGCTTGCAAGCTCATGGGGCTTTATTGACAGGGCTTTAAACTAGACTTGCAGGAGGAGGGGCATAATATCAGGCTTACCCGTGACAAGCTGTGTGAGGACATGCCAAGGTTAGAGGGACAGGGTGCGAGGGCCCTCAGCCAGTCGCTCTGAGACATGCTGGCTACACTGCAGCACACCTCAGCCAGTTGCTCTGAGATATGCTGGCTACACTGCAGCACACCTGAACTCTAAAGGAGATGAGCCAGGGGCTCTGGAGGCAACTGGGGCCAAAAGAGAAACACCAGCAAAAGACCTCAAAGGAATAAGGGGTGTTCCTTAAGACAGTGACATGGCCGACAGCCCAGCTGAAGTGCCTCTACATCAATGCACCCAGCATGGGCAGCAAACAGGAGGAGTTGGAAGCCACTGTGCTGCTAGAAAGCCACAAATTGGTTGTCACGACT
>NW_010529550.1:0-3880 GCF_000687285.1 Phaethon lepturus | reverse complement strand
GCCACCTTCTGTCATTTATTGGCAGTCCTGGGTAACCAGGGAGGTCTCAGTTGACTGGAAACTAGAAAATGTGACTCTGGAAGGAGGATCTGGGGTAAGTCTGATCTCAGTGCTGGGGAAGGTTATGGAGCAGATCATCTTGGGAGCTATTGCGCAGCACAAACAGGACAACCAGATGATCAGGCCCAGTCCGCATGGGTTTATGAAAGGCAGGTCCTGCTTGACCAACCTGATCCCCTGCTATGACAAAGTGACCTGCTTAGTTGATGAGGAGAAGGCTGCAGATGTTGTCTACCTGGACTTTAGTAAACCCTTTGACACCCTTTCCCACAGCATTCTCCTGGAGAAGCTGGTGGCTCATGGCTTAGAGAGGTGTATTATTCACTGGGTAAAAAACTGGCTGGAAGGCTGATCCCAGAGAGTTGTGGTGAATGGAGTTGAGTCTAGGTGGTGGCTGGTCACAAGTGGTGCTCCCCAGGGCTCAGTTTTAGGGCCAGTTCTGTTTAATATCTTTGTCAATGATCTGGATGAGGGGATGGAGTGCTCCCTCAGTAAGTTTGCAGACAACACCAACTTGGGAGGGAGTGTTGATTTGCTGAAGGGTAAACAAGGCTCTGCTGAGGCATCTAGACAGGCTGTATTGATGGGCCAAGGCCAGTTGTATGAGGTTCAACAAGGCGAAATGCCAGGTCATGCAACTGTATCACAACAACCCCATGCAACGCTACAGGCTTGGGGAAGAGTGGCAGCGAAGACGTGTGGTGGAAAAAGACCTGGGGGAGATGGTTTACAGCTGACTCAATACGAGCCATCAGTATGCCCACGTCGTCAAGAAGGCCAACAGTGTCCTGGCCTGTATCAGAAATAGTGCGGCCAGCAGGAGCAGGGAAGTGATTGTGCCCCTGTACTTGGCACTGGTGAGGCTGCACCTCAAATACTGTGTTCAGTTTTGGATCTCTCGCTACAAGGAGGACATTGAGGTGCTGGAGCTTGTCCAAAGAAGGGCAACGAAGCTGCTGAAGTGTCTAGAGCACAAGTCTTGTGAGGAGTGGCTGAGGGAACTGGAGTTGTTCAATCTGGAGAAAAGGAGGCTCAGGGGAGACCTTATGGCTTTGCAACGACCAGAAAGGTGGTTGTAGCAAGGTGGATGTTGGTCTCTTCTCCCAAGTAACAAGCAATAGGACAAAAGGAAACAGCCTCAAGTTGTGCCAGGTGATGTTTAGATTGGATATGAGGTGAAATTTCTTCACCAAAAGGGTTTCCAAACATTGGGACAGGCTGCCCAGGGAAGTGGTTGAGTCACCATCCCTGGAGGTATTTAACAAACCTGTAGATGTGGCACTTAGGGACATGATTTAATGGAGGACTTGGCAATGCTAGGTTAACGGTTGGACTTGGTGATCTTAAGCTCTTTTCCAACCTAAATAATTCTATGAGTTATGAATAAAGCCATCACTGACTGATTTTCACTAATACAAAAGGATAAATGTTTTAATAACTTATTAGAGTCAATACTTGAGAAAATATTACTGTATTGTTAAACCATATTATTAGGAAACATATTCAGAACTGATGTATTTTCTTGTGTAGGAGTAAAAAAGGAATCCTGATATAGTAAGGTATTAAATGCATATTTACTTTATGCTTCACCCAGGTCCTAACAACAACATGTGACTTTTTACATGTTTAGAGACATTGAAATACTTAGAAACTTACTGAAGTATGGTCAAAACATTCATTCCTCTTGTTCTTTCCATTTTTAATTTTCTTCACCAAAAGGGTATCCAAACATTGGGACAGGCTGCCCAGGGAAGTGGTTGAGTCACCATCCCTGGAGGTATTTAACAAACCTGTAGATGTGGCACTTAGGGACATGATTTAATGGAGGACTTGGCAATGCTAGGTTAACGGTTGGACTTGGTGATCTTAAGCTCTTTTCCAACCTAAATAATTCTATGAGTTATGAATAAAGCCATCACTGACTGATTTTCACTAATACAAAAGGATAAATGTTTTAATAACTTATTAGAGTCAATACTTGAGAAAATATTACTGTATTGTTAAACCATATTATTAGGAAACATATTCAGAACTGATGTATTTTCTTGTGTAGGAGTAAAAAAGGAATCCTGATATAGTAAGGTATTAAATGCATATTTACTTTATGCTTCACCCAGGTCCTAACAACAACATGTGACTTTTTACATGTTTAGAGACATTGAAATACTTAGAAACTTACTGAAGTATGGTCAAAACATTCATTCCTCTTGTTCTTTCCATTTTTAATTTTTTTTTTTTTTTATTTTGGAACAAGTTATCCAACTAATCTTGTAATTAAAAAATGTGCAAGTTTATTGGACAAAAGTTTTAGAGGTATTTAAATGTCCAGCTCCCACTGAAATCAATGGGAGCTGATTAATAGCTTCTAAAAGTCTAGCCTGTGCTATCATTATGCTTACAGACGATTAAGAGGTGGAAACTACTGCATTTTGTGTTGAATAGAAAGTTCAAAAATTGCATCCTCCCGCATTTCTTTTTTTTGGCAGGTGCAGGACTCACTTATTGTCACATAATAATTTTGTACCCTGTGAGCATAGTTATGTTATTCAACTGCATACAAAACCACTTTGTTGAATTAACCCTTTGGGAGTCATGGACAACAACAAAACACAAAAACTGTAAGAACTGTAATACTGAAGTTTCCTGTGTGAAATTCAGATTACTGTATAAGGTAATAGTAGTTCATTCTCTTAAAAAAGCTATCTAATATTGTTGCATGCCATATTCTGTTTTCTGCATGATACAGATGAATACTTCAGTTCATATCCAGCATGATGAACTTAGGAAACTAATTAAGACAAGACTGACTCACCCTTGTGAGACACTTCAGAGTCACTAGTCTTTCTTGAGAGAGTTTAGGTGCAAGAGTGTAGGAGTATTAGCCGAGTAAGGAGGACTTACTTTAGGATAGCCAGTTTGCCTCCCAGTACTATACACTTGAACTGTAGATGCATCTAAGGATGCTAAGCCAGGTGCCTAGTACAGTCACACTGAACCTGGCAAACAGCTTCCATAAAGGTACAACGTGGTATAAGCAGGAAGGAGGCACAGTAAGGCAGAACTTGTTGCACAGGTTTTTATCTGGGGAATGGGACTTGATCGTATACATAACTATCCTTTCATATGAATCAATTTGCAGCAAAAAATATAAACATGATGAGTCATTATCCCTGTTTCATTCACCTAAATGCACATTTTGGTTGCCTTCTTCCCTCTGTCATTAATCTGTGGCTATTCAAGTATCCAAAAAAGATGCTTCTGCCATGGTAACTAGAAGGAAGCAGGTTGATTTCTGCACATTTTTTTTATTTTTTCTGATTTCGTCTTTAGCTTTGTGTATTTATTACATTCCATATCCTGAAAAGTCTGTTTTTCATTCTTCAGTGTATGTAGGAAGCTCCCAGAACACTTTAAGTGTTGTAGTAAAAAACCAAGCAATACACAATATTCAATATTTTCCTGGTTTTGGCTGGGATAGAGTTAATTTTATTCCTAGTAGCTGGCATAGTGATGTGTTTTGTATTTAGGATGAGAATAATGTTGACAACACACTGATGTTTCAGTTGTTGCTAACCAGTGTTTAAACTAAGTCAAGGACTTTTCAGCTTCTCATACTGCCCCACTAGTGAGGAGGTTGGGCACAAGAAGCTTGGAGAGGACACAGCCAGGGCAGCGGACCCAAACTGGACAAAGGAATATTCCATACCATACAACATCATGCTCAGTATATAAACTAGGGGGAAAGCAGTCTAAGGAGCACTGCTCAGAAACTGGCTGGGCATCAGTTGACAGGTGGTAAGCAATTGCATTGTGCATCACT
>NW_010529549.1:0-40974 GCF_000687285.1 Phaethon lepturus | reverse complement strand
CTGTTAGCCAGGACAACTGATAAATGATGGAGAATGGCTTGACAAGCTCCTCTACTATCTCCGTCAGTACTCTTGGGTGGATCCCATGAGGCCCCATAGACTTGTTGGTGTCCAGGTGATTTAACAGGTCCTTAACTGCTTCCTGCTGGATTATGGGCAGATTGCTGTGCTCTCCATCCCCATCTTCCAGTTCAGGGGGCTTGAATACCCTGCGGATACCTGGACTAGCTCTTAAAGACTGAGGCAAAGAAAGCATGAAGTACCTCAGCCTTGTCCTCATCCTTGGAGACAATGTTCCCCGCCATATCCAGCAAGGGATGGAGATTCTCCTCACCTCTCTTTTTGTTGTTAATATATTTGTAGAAGAATTTTTTATTATCCTTTATAACTGTGTCCAGACTGAGCTCTAGCTGGGCTTTTGCCTTTCTCATTTTGTCCGTGCTTGACCTATCGTTTTGTGCAATTATGAAATATTTGCCAGATGTCTGAGAGATTTTAGAAGCAGTAGGCGCACTGGCCTATCCCACGCTATTCCAGAGTCTACTTTTAACCAACCTTCAATGGTTCAAAAGAAGGAGACTTACAGAAGTTTTTACCTAGGAACAGAAGTTACTTTCTGGCCACTTCAAGAATGAGACTAATGCAGTGTAAGTACAGTACTCCTTTAAAACCTGTTTAGAGATACCAGCTCAAGCATATTTAGTGCCATAAAACCTTAGCTTGATTTTATACTTATAAGAATTTTCCTATTGATCACACAGTATTTCATAGACTTCTCAGATGTTAACTTTAAATAGTTTAGTTTCATTGAGGTACTGGAGTCTTTGATGATGACTTGTTAATACCTAGGAATAGAAAAATGACTGACATTTAGATCCCCATGAAGAACTTATAATACCATTCCTACCAAAAGCTGTAAGTCTGTAGGCCTCTCTGACTGTATGCATTGCTCATATTTGGCGATCCCTATTCCCATAGCATTATTTTGTCTCTTAAATTCTACTGAAACTCTGATCTTTACTAACATTGCCAATTTCATTTATTGTCCTTGTTTAGTTACACCAAGATCTTATTCATTCTCAGTGTTTCTTAATACAGAATCAGTAATTAATCAACTTGAGACTCCCACAGTGCATTGAAAAATTAGATGTTTATACTCTAAGAACGACATCATAGGTGCATAATTTATAAAATGCAATGATTTTTTTCTCATGTTTAGTTCAATAAACATCTCATAAGAGATGAAAATAATGTACTCAAAGTACAGGCACCTCTGTTCTGAAATTAACCTCTACATCTTCATGTTAAATTCTCTTGATAAGATTGGAGATATATATTGGGGACTGGACTTTTTTCTCATGTTCTCTTATAAAACTTTTCTCAGATTTCCATTCCATTCCCTTAGCTGTATGAAGTACAATGGTTTATGATTTAAACCATTTAAGTGGTATAATGATTTAATGATTTACCCAGGATTTTATTTGAGTGCAACATTGTTTGTGTTAATACTAACATTTTGTTCAGGTTTGAGTTGTCCTTATATCAGAGACCCCTAGAAAAATACTGTGTAAAATTTAAATGGGGAAAAGTATGTTTTGATGTTTTGGCTTCAGGATTCTTTTTCCATTGTAAATCAAGGCAGAGTGGAGGAACAAAAGGAGCAAAAATGGTGTTTTGTTTCTAGAGAAGCGATAATGGACAGTGAGGTGCTGGGATGCACTACTTGCATCAATGCAGTCCAGAGAATCTGTGATGAGAAATAGGAAGCAGAAACACTGCAAAAATTGGTTAGGATATTACCTCATCACCACATGGCAGACTTACATGTGGAGATATTATCCCAAGAGCTTTCTGTGCTGTGTAGCAATTCAGAAGTGACTTTTAGGTAAGTTTATGTTGATCATATGGACTCAAAGATAATACGAGTGGGTAGTAATGTAGAAAAGAAGTGCAGGCTTTGGAGAGGAACCCCCTCTCCCTTCTGCACCTCCACCTACCATAACCCAAGAGAAAAATCTCTAGACATTGATTTAGAGTGAGCAAAATGACAAAACTGCTCCTTAAAGACATAAATTCTAGAGATTCTTACATCTGTTGTACTGTCTTCCAAGATATTTTGCTTTTATTTTGTACACACAAGTAAAAGATACTTAGTACACAACAGGGGGAGACCCATAGTTAAATGGTTTATACCTGGAGAAGCAGAAAAAAAAGTTTTCTTTAAGTCATCTTCAAGCTATTCACATTTTGGTGAACAGTAAACAGTTGAAATATACTCCAGACTTTTCTCCTGGAATATTCAAATTTTCATCACCTAGCAGAGCTAAGTGACATCCATGAGGACTAATGTCCCCAGTGAACAGTGCCTCAGGTGAAGAGTCTCATCCTTTCCCAGCCATGTGAGGTGCTTGGCCAAGCCTGTGATGTTCTCTTCTAAGTATGGGTGCAGGAGGAAAATGAAAAAGAAAATAAGAGGTTTTTTTATACCGTTGCTGGGATGCATCTTGTTAATTAAATGCTGTCCATCATAGAATAAAAACACAGCTGAAAATTTCCTCTCTTAGAAGCAGAAATCTAAGAGTAACAAAAGACAGGTATTTACTTGTATTTGGTGTGTGATAAATGATTTAGTCCCAAACAGGATTCCAATTTAAGTTTACAATTTATTAAACAAATAGAGGCAAGCAAACAGCACTGGGTGCGCTGGGAGTCTCCGCTCTACCAAGACGCACACCTTCACTTCTTACAATTCCTTCCTTTATACTTTTCTAGGCTTCATTTCTTGCTTTTCTCTGCCTTTTTCTTGGAAGATGACTCTTCTCTAAGTGCGTCACCACTTCCCTGGTCTGCGCATGCTTCATCCTTTTTTAGGTGTTGTTCTGGTGGTCGTTGGGAGGAAGATGCTCCTCTTCGTCAGTGCACTCTACATGACCTTTCTGTTTGCGCATGCGCTCTGTTATTCTACTTATATAATGTTACCTTATTTGGCTATACATCTTCTCGACATTTCTGCGGTTATCTGCAAGACTGGTTTGCACTAGTATATCAGGAGCTAACATACACGTATCAGGAAGCTACATAAGCTACACATATCAAGAAGTTACATAAGCTATACATATCAGGAAGTTACATAAAGATTATGGTTTCTTCTATTTAACACCACTCCCCTGTTTATGGTCATGCCCTACATACATTCTTTTATTTCAATATAAATGACATTTGCTTCAAGCATATATTCACTAGATTTTCTTTACACGAATCACTCATTCCTCACAGGTGCATAACAGTATCTTATAAGATAGAAGTCAGAAGGATGAGTATACAGTTTTAAAATTTGTATTTTAAATCCTTCATTCTCTTCTTGAATCATTATTGATACATTTTTAGCCTTCTCTACTTAGTTAATAAAAAATACAATTTCAGAAGATGAAACAAGTGTGATATCTTGACCAGCATTAAATACCACCTTTGCCTATAGTAGAAAAACTACTAGAACTACTGAGTTTATGAAATATACATATACAAATATGTTCAGACTGAAATCGAAAAAAAAGGATGGAAGAAATAAAAGAAACAAGAAAAGAAACTTCATTTTTCATATTTTAAAGAACTAAGGTTGTGAGTCTCAAAGCTTCAGAGAAATCATGAAACATGGAGTGCTTACATTCCCCTTACAGCTACAGTTTTAATTCTAGTGCATCTAAGCTACTCACATTGTTTGCTGTGGGTTACTTGTGTGGCTTATTGTGGTTGTGATGCAAATGTCTTACCTTGCAGGCCCATTATGAGAGTTAAAGACTCAGATTTGCATATAGATTTGCAGGAGAAGGGTATTTATATGGTGTTTAAAACACAGGCTGAACAGAGTGAAAGCAAGCCAGATCCTCAACCAGTGTCAGCAGTCATCATGTCACTGGTGTTTCCTCATTTCAAAGTATCTGATATTCTTGACTAATACTTACCTGGCAAGACAACAATGAGCCAATTGTGAGGCAGGAAGACCAGATGTGTGGTGATGCAATCTAATGAACAACAAAGGTGAGTTAAGAAATATATATGAAGAAAGATTGACCAGACAAGCATTAATAAAATTCTTCAATATCACCTGAAGGTAGAGTACCAAAGGGAAGATACCAAATTGTCAGTAGAACTGGAAGTCCAAAAGGGATAGGAGACATTAACTGGGAGACACCAGCATAAGTGTGGCCTTGGGTGACCTTGCTGAGAGGGTATAATCCTTTCATAATTGTAAGTGCTTTTCATAAGACTAAGTATCACTGACTCCAAAAGCTGAAAGATATTTATAAGGCTGAATTAATTTTTATGGTCCTGCTTCATATATAATTCATCTTTTCATATATAATTCATTCCACTGTAGTTGTTGAGAAATTGTAATTTTGCTACATACCACTTAGTGAAAACTGTATGTTAGGAACATCAACTACATGAGGCAGTTACGAAGTCATTCCAACCTTGTCTTGCTGTTAAGCATCAAGGATCAACAACAACATTGTTGACTCAGTTTTGGTCACATCTTTTACTGAAGATGGTGCAAGACGAAGGAGCCCAGCTGAACTCTAATGTCTCTGACTGCTTTCTACCTGTAGGGTTTCCTATATTCCAGTTAAGGAAGCTGGATATAAAAATCAATTACAGGGGGTACATCTGTCAGCTAAGTGATGCCAGGTGTGCTATAAAGATTGAAAATACATTTATTTAGTCTTGTCACAGCTTTAATGAAGTTCTGCAGTGTCCTTAAAATTCTTCACAACTGCCATTTTCAGACCTTATAATCAGATCCATGTGCTTTAGTTTTCTTTCGAGCTCCATAAGATCGGGTAAGGATCCTGAAGAGCCCGGACATTTAGGGTTTGATATGATCACTCCAGTCGAGATTAAAACATACATGAGGTTATATATTGTTTGGGAAGGCTCCAAGCTTTATTAGTGAAGAAAAGAGTGAGACACAGAGAGAGAGATAGAAAGGGAAAAGGTAGCGAAGATAGATGTTAGGCAGAGGACAAGTCATCACTGTGGATCCAAGCGATGACTCGCAGGGTCCTGTGCAGTCTTCTCTTGGTGGTGGGGGAATTCCGCTCAGCTGCAGTGATCACCGCCTTTTATACCTTTCAGTCCTGCCTTTTTACTCAGGTTGCCCGGGGAAACGGCACGTCTGACACCTTCCTCGGTGCCCATGCAACGATCATAAGGTGCCCTGGGTAACACGCGCCTGTCCCCTCCTACCACATGCGACTGGCGCCGCGTGTGTTGGTGGTGGGAAGATCACTAAAACAGGAAGTGGGTGAAAATGTGTGTTCCATGGGTGCCGTTTGAGACAACAAGTCCACGCAAGTCTGCCTTAGTACACCACAGATCTTCTTTGAGTGCCCTCATGAGACCCACTGGAACTCTCACCCTGTGATGTTCTCAATAAACTACAAAAATTCCCAGTGCCTTACACAGCCATCTTGGTTTCAGTCTGATGGGTACTTTGATTTAAAATGTAGCACTTAGAAAAACACAGACTTTGAAAATGGTTTCACACATAAATACACAGAGAGGCCAGAGTCTCAGGGCTGACAGCTGTTGCATACTAAACGTGTGTTGTTTTTCTCCATTCAGTGGTCTTGCATGAGCTTGCTTTGAGTCTCCAACACAATCCTTTCTTGTTTCTGGATGTCATCTCCTGGACTTCTCTGATGAACCTTTCTCTTTTCCCTGGGATGAAAGTTCTTTCAGACATACCTTTTTACCTCATCTGGCATTGGAAGTCCTGATTAGCCTCAAGTCTCTCTCCAGTAGAGTGTGATCCATGTCCACTGTCAGGTGAAAAGCTTCTTGATTAACATGCATATAGTGTCCAGATTTTGTAAAAACCTAATTAATCTAGTTTTATAGACATGTTTTTCTGTAATAATAGTCCTTCTAGACTAGTGTCTCTACAGAAGTTGACAGACTTTAAAGACAGCCACATCCAAAGCAGTGCCCAAGAAGCCTTTCTTGGGGAAGAAACAACATTGTATGAACGTATGTGAGGGAAATATAAAGCAAAACAGACACATGGAAGCAGTCACTGAGTCTCTTTGGATTTCGTAAGTTGTTTCAAATGTTTCTGAAACAACAATTCCGAGTGTTTTTTTCTGTGCTTTATATTAATTTAGGATATATTTTAACACTATCTGACTTAAGATTTATTCATGACTTGGTTTCAATATCAAATTTACTGTAACAATGCATTTCTGCAAAAATGTCACAGACAAAATTTTTTTTTATATGTAATATTGTTATATTTTCTTTTCCTTACAAAGTCTTATGAAAAGGCTAATTTTAATATAAAGTTTCCACTGATATTTCAGTTTATTCTGTCATTGTTCTGATGTTGAAGGACAGAGTTACCACCAATACAAAAAAAAAAAGTTAGATTAGATTACAATAAATAAGCTTCTCCTCTTAAGAGAGCACTGTTTGATTTGCTTTGTCACATTTACTGGCAGGAGATACTGACGTTAAGTTTGAGGCAACTAGAGTAGTATTTGTACTTGAACTGAAAATAACAGCACTTCCAGAGAACCAAATACATACGGACACCACATAATATTACTATTTTCTCATCATCATTGTTGCTTAACTGAGGAGTGTCTCATGCAGTGACATTTGACAAGTACTTTCTGTGCAGCACTAAGAAATGCACTTGTTAGCTCTTCATATAACCACCAACAGATACATGTTTTCATCTAACTGTTTTTTCAGTGCTTTTGGTCATGGAACTGAATGAATTCACAAATGTTCTGATCACCGAAAAGCTTTGGGTTTGAACAAATCTTGTGTTGAGTGCAGCTGAATTTTATTGTTCAACAGCTGTCTGTCATTCTTAAAACTCTTGGTGGTCTTATAGTTTTTTGAGAAATAAGGTGGCTGCTTAGTATAGACACAGCACAGAGTTAATTTGATCCTTGGATCCTTGCTCCATTTACATTTGTGAAGTGAGTTTGTGACAGTGTATGTCTGTGTTATCAACATAATTTCCTGCAGAACTCCCTTCTGGAAAATGAACTTCAGTTTTTAATAGCAGGCTTCTGAAGGGGACGGTTATTGATAAGAGACAGTTTGTCCTGGGACACCAGATGTTTTAATTCCTTATTTAATTTCTTAATACCATGTATTTTCTTAGTGGCTTCTTATGTTTAGCTTGCTTTCTTCAGATTGCCCCTCCAATGCTCATATGTTCTATTCTGATATTCACTTAAAAGCGAATGAATTATTCCCAAGCCTCACAACACAAGCTAGAGCCTTTAGAAGATTTATTCATAATCATTTGAAGTGGTAGTTTCAGACAATCAAGTAAATGTCCTGAATTTGAGTAATATAATTTACAGGGAGAGGGGAGCAGCCAAACTTCTGATGGCCCAAAATGTTGTTAGGAAGCTGCTGGAGGCTACAGAAAATCTGGACACCTGAGTCAAAAGAGAGGTGATAATTGTGCATTATTCCTTTTTTCTTTTTGTTCCCTCAGATACGTTTTGAAGAATCATCATATCTGTACAAGAAAGATCAGTTTGTGAACTGCTCAGTTATGGTCATGGAGGCTGCAAGCTAACAAACTTGCAATTGCATAAGAAGATGTTATCAAAGTGTAGGTATGTCATTTATGCTTTACAGGTTTTCTTCAGTGATGATGCTCCTGTTTCTCTAATTCATGACCTAGACTGAGTCTGGTTTAGAGAAATCCAAAAAGGACGATTGCATCTGATATCAGGACAATGCTGACATTTTATTCTAAAAGATTCCTTTATTTTGGAACAATTCACTACTATGGACAATACTTTTTTCCTTGGGTTCTTCATGCCAAGCACTAACATTCTGAAAACTTTAGACCACCACACATATAGTAATGAAATATATAGGCTTTTGTGGTGATAGAGGGAAAAGGAATGACATTGTTTTTAAGGACACTAACACTCCCCTAGAAAAAAATTAATTCATTACACAGATTTACAGTAGTGTTTAGCTAGAGGATTGAACTTTTTGTTAACAACTTCCCTAATAAAATTTACTTGCCCCACTCCAGCAAAACCCCAAAATTCCCACCTCTGGCACAAACATACTCAAATATGAAACAGTATCAACATGGCCTATATATGCTACTAATATGCCCTAGTTGTCGTGGGAGTAGCTGACATATATTCCTCAGACCCTTTGTTTAGGACTGTCACAGAGTCATGAAGATCTGCTTTTACAGATGTTGTCATTTAAGCCCAGCCACGAACTAAGTACCACACAGCTGCTCACTCACTCCTACCCCAGTGGGTTGGGGAAGACAATTGGAAGGGTTAAAGTAAGAAAACTCATGGTTTGAGATAAGGACAGTTTAGAGGTAAAGCAAAAGCCGTGCACTCAAGCAAAGCAAGGCAAGGCATTCATTCCCCACTCCCCATGGGCAGGCAGGTGTTCAGCCATCTCCAGGAAAGCAGGGCTCCGTCACACGTAATGGTTACTTGGGAAGACAGACGCCATTAACTCTAAACATTCCCCTTCTTCCTCCAGCTTCATAGGCTGAGCATGACATCATATGGTGTGGAATTTCCCTTTGGTCAGTTAGGGTCAGCTGTGTCTCCTACCAATTTCTTGTGCACCCCAAGCCTACTCACTGGTAGGGTGGGGTGAGAACAGAAAAAGCCTTAGTTCTGTGTAAGAACTGCTCAAAAATAACAAAAACATCCCTGTATCAACAACACTGTTTTCCGCACAAATTCAGAACATAACCCCATACTAGCTACTATGAAGAAAATTAGAGCTATCCCAGCCAAAACCAGCACATTCTTCACCCCTTATTCCATACTATTTATGTCACGCTCAGGTACAACACTATCCCATACAACCTCATTAACTTCCACCCCCCTCCCATCCTTTAATATAATACACAGATTATCAACCCCTTAGCATATGGACAACCCCTGTCCATAAACGTCCACAAATGTCTACAAAAAGTCCATTGGGTTAATGTAGTCCACGACTTTAGGCTTCATCTGTTATTCTGGTCACTCAGGACAGGAGAGGTGGTGTGCTGCTTGGGGTTACTGGGCACCAAAGCCGGATCAGATCAGGTCACTGCTGCACTTGCACTGCTTCTTGTAAGGCTTGCCCTCCACTGATTCAGGTGGTTCCTGCTATAGTAATTCCTATAACATACAAAACCCTCAAATCATGGGTTACAACAATTTAAAGGTATTTATTACACCCTCCACCCCATGGCCCTTCACACCAGACCATTGGGTTTAATGTTGCAATAAACTCCTCCCCTTGCCCCTGCATGGACTTATCCACAGACTGCAGTCCCTTAAGGTTGTACCTGTTTCAAGTGGAGCCTTATCTATGACTGACAGTCTCTACAGGGGTATACCTGCTGTAGCATAGGCTTACCCACAGCCACAGTCACTTTGAGGTACACCTGTTCCAGTGTGGCCTTCTCTACGTGTCACAATGCCTTCAGAGATAAACATGCACCACCATGGCCTTAACCACAGCCACAGTCCCTTCAGAAGTAAAATTGCTCCAGCAAGGGCCTTACTCACTGTCAAGGGCTTATCCATGGCCACACACTTTAAGGTGCTCCAGCATGACCTCATGTACAACTACTGATGCTTCAAGGTGTACCTGCTGCAGCATGGACTTATACACAGCCACAGATGCTTTGATGTGTACCTTCTCCAGCACAAACTTATCTTTGTGCCACAATCCCTTCAGAGGTATACATGCTGTGGCACAGTTGTAACCACAGACACAGATGCTTTTAGATGTACCTACTCTGTTGTGGACTTCTTCACAGCCCTTCAGGGTGTCCTGCTCCCACGTGGACTCATGTACAGGTCACAGTCCCTTTCAAGTTCAGACTGGAGTTCCAGCCTGTCCAGCACAGGACCACAGAAACAGCAGCGATGCCCTGGCCATCTGCCCGCCCCGGCGCATCACCACTGCTGTTATCAAAATGTTCCCAGGCCCAGCAGAGTAAGGTGATCAGCACTACTGCGAGCAGCAAGGCAAAAAGCAGCCGCTAACGAGCACTAGACTCGAATATACAGTAAGGCAAGCAAACCCCAAAGCAAGCCTGTCAGTTAATAGCTGGACAGAAATAACAGCTATAAATCTGATCTAGCACATTCCAATCAAATTTGTCATTATATCAAACCCTTCAAGCCCCTCTCTGGGTGCCAAAAAAGACTGTCATGGTTTAACCCCAGCCAGCAGCTAAGCACCTCGCAGGCACTCGGTCACTCCCCCACGGTGGGGTGGGGGAGAGAATCTGAAGGATAAAAGAGAAAGCTCGTGGGTTGAGATAAAACAGTTTAATAGGCAAAGCAAAAGCTGTGCACAAACAAAGCAGCACAAGGACTCCATTCACCACTTCCCATCGTCCGGCAGTGTTCAGCCATCTCCAGGGAAGCAGAACTCCATCACGCGTGATGGTTACTTGGGAAGACAGATGCCATCACTCTGAATGTCCTCCCCTTCCTTCTTCTTCCCCCAGATTTACATATGTGGTATTGCATAGAATATCCCTTTGTCCAGTTTGGGTCAGCTGTCCTGGCTGTGCCCCCTCCCAGCTTCCTATGGAATGTAGGAAAACCTACATTAAATTCAGTGAAGAAAAAAGCCTGGAATGAGAATCCCTCTGCCCATAGGTATTTCTTTTTCAATATATTAAGACTGAAATCCTTTGCCCATACATTACTAAGTGCTACACAGGAGATACTAAGGTATTTCGTGTTGAAGACAATGGGAGTCACCCAACTATAATTCAGATACCTCAGCAATTTTAAAGGCATGTTTAAAGTGTATTCAAGCAAGTTATCACTCCACCCACATCATGCAAACAATGTAAATGAGAGGAAAAATGAGAGGTCCATTTTGATCACCAATCCATTGAGCAATGATATGCTTCCATAATAGTACACTTCAAATTCTGAAATTCTAACTAGAACATATAGCTCCACTGCTCCACTGCAGCCATTAGAGAAATTACTATCACCTCTGGGGTATCCTAACATTGACAGTATGAGCTTATTTCATGAGGAAAAAAAAATCAGTCAAGCTTATGTGAAATATACTTTTTTCCACGTGAAAGACTCTAGTACTTCTAAATTGAATTACCAAGCCATCAGCAGAATATCTTTACTTGATGAAAAAGTTTAAATATAATCTGCAGTGCTGTAGCAGATAAAAAAAAAAAATCCATAGTAAATATAATTTTGAACAAAACCAAGGAAAACTGAATCACATCTTTTTCTGCCAAGAATGATCAGCTGAGCTCAAAACTGTCTTGCAGTTCTCCTCTTCAGGATCCTAGCCTGTCAGAAGGTCTTCTAGGCATGTGCCTGATAAATGAACCTACAAAATGATGAATGTGTTCCTCTGTGGGTTGTTGACAATGTGCAACATCCTTCTGTGACTTTTGGCTACAAAAAAATCAAAGTTAACTACAAATCAACCAATTGAATTATCATTTTTTTAGAACTCTGAACTGACCTTGAATGCATAGATTATATATAGATTCTTAATGGTATCATATCACAGATTTCATTACTACTATAACCATAACAAAAACTAGAGATCATTACAAAGCTATACTGTAAAATACATCAGTTCAAATGATAATGCAGAAAAGAGGCTGATTAAGCCCATTCCATTAACAAAGAAATGCAGAGAATGATGAGCCTGGGGATCTGTGTGATGAGATCATAAAATGTGACATAAAGAGTTTACAACTTTTAATATTCCATTGATTTCACCTTTTCGCTACACTACTCAAATTCAGCTAAAGGGTTTTCTTTTGGTATAGCTACTAATTTAAACTCTGAGGAAAAAGATAACATCTTTATAGGCTATTCATCTTATATTATGGTGTAAATTGTTAGTGTTAGAGAGATATAAATGGAGATTAAAAATGTTAAGAATTCTTGCCAAAAACTTAAAATACTAGAGGTTAAGTAAAAAAGTTTCACTTACAATTTCATTATTGTCTAAAACTCTTATCAGTTTTATGAAGAGTATGGTATTATGGGCACTGGCAAAGCCAAAAGTACTGGAAGTCTTTTGGCAATTTCACAAAATATTTGAAGTGATTTTCTGTTTGTGTAAAACAATCAGAATTTATTTGAATATATCTATGCTTATCTGAAATGAATTAAATTAATGGCTTTATTTAACTGCAGAGGTAAACTCTTATTTTATTCTTTGTATGCATTTTAGTTATGTTTATTTTGATGGTTTTCCCTAACTTTTAATTTTGTTTTGTTTTCACACTTGTTAGATGGACTTTTTTCAGGTGATAAAAGAAAAAAATGGGGAGGGGTGGGAAGTTGATGCTAAAATAATCCCTGAATAAACATTGAAAGTAATATTAAAATGGTATTCATTACAGGTGGAGTAAAAATTTTTCATGATTATGGCAAACAGTCTGGGGACTGAAATGTGTATTTAATTGTATTTTCAGTTACACTTCAAACATCTTACATGACTGAAATTATACAAATATTATTAGAGATCACAGTAGGGTATACCTGCTTTGTTTTTACATTCATTTCCTTTCAATGTTTCAAGTTCATCCCATCAGTTCAACTTCAAATTAAATTCTTGCATAAAATCTAACTACATTCCATAGCTCATTTCTTTTCTGATTTCACTACTGACCAGTTTTCTCTATGCCCTCTACCTGTTTCTTCCTTTTGCTGGGTGAAAAAGAACCCTTTGCTCTCCAGCTCTTCTATGCCATCTTCTGAATTTTTTCCTCAGCTTTGTCTTATGTTCTGTACACCAGTGTGTCCAGGCAACCTTCTCAAAAAATAAGGTTCATGTTCTCACAGAGGCTTTTTATTGATGAAGAGGGGTAGGAAAAAAAGTTGAGATGAAGGGAACTTTTTCCAACAGTGTTTTTTACCATGGTTTTCCATTAGGTTATGTCTTCTTAAACACAGGTACTTCAGCTGCCTTTTTTATTACATCAGGGTGGTACTGAGACGACAATAAAATCTGCTGTGTTCTAAACTGACTCGGGTGATGATATTTTGTAATTCAAAATCTATCTTATTTTCATGGAGCCACCAAGTCTTACCCAGTAATCTGTAGTGTGGAAACTGTTTTCATGCATAAGAATATGACTTTCACTTATCAATAGCTGCTGCATTTATCCATTCAGTTGCTACCTGAAACAGTAGCTTTTACAAACTAGAACTTTATAACTAGAATATTGACTCCCTGGAGTGAGGGACAATGGCTGTAAACAAGTAACATAGTACAGACTAAAGTGTTGCAGATTAGCTGTACTCACTACACTGCATGAAGGTGAGCTTTCTCATTATTCATTCCTTCCATCATCTAATTGTGTTTGGCAAAATAGATGAGAGAGGTCCGAGAGGTTTAAAACCTGAGTTTTCAGCTCCACAGCAGATGGGAATCCATAAATCTGCAGGTGTCAGAATAAGGTTTTCAAAGGCTTCTGCAGCCATGTCTGAATCTCTGATACCTCTGAATGCTGCATGGATATATAACAATATTGGAAATTATATAATGGGCATTGGAATTTAACATAATTTTTTTCTTTGGCTAAGTCTGTGATCAGAAGTTTTCAAACCTGCAGACTTCTCTTACGCTGTTGTGGGTTAGCCCCAGTAGGCTGGTAAGAACCACACAGCCTCTCACTCACTCCCCCTTTCCCCCCCAAGTGATGGGGGAAAAGCAAAGGAAGAGTAAAAGCAAGAAAATGAGAAGGTCAGGATAAAAATTGTTTAATAAGTGAAGAAGAACTGGAATAGGAGAGAAAGCAAAACAAGTGATGCAAAGGCTATCATTCACCACCTCCCATGGGTAGACTGATGCCCAGCCCATTTGTCTTGTGGACGCAATATATTTCTTTTCCTTGCTTTCTATGGTGAGCAAGGTCAACACGGGATGTACCATTCCCTTGATTGTTGCCCATTTGCTGAGCCATTTTTCCTAGGAACTTGTAGGAGAAAACAGAGCAGTCTGAAAAATTGGACTCCGGGTCTTTTGTTTCTACTTGCTTATGAAAAGGAACAATTCTCTTCACTTCCCAAAGGAAGGGGTTTCAGGATTCTTTTTGTGTTTTATAATGAAACAGATAGACAGAAACCTAAGTCATGGGCAGAACTCCTGTATGACACAGGAGGTGAGTGGATACATTACAGATGTAACCTGTACAAATATAAAAATTTGCTATGCAAACTGCAAATATAAAAGGGTCCGCACCATTTAGAAAACTTGACTTAAAGAGTGGGTTTAGTTCTTCACTAACCTGTACTTTTGTAAAACAGGAATGACTACATAAATGACAATGGGTTTACATTCTTATGAAAATTAGAAGAAAGTAAGAGTCAAAACTAAATTTGTAGATGAACATGTTTATTCATTTTGAAAAAATCATTATGTGACAAAATTGCATTCCAGTTTTTCCTTACCAGGAACTGACTCTTTGATAAATTACTAATTATGCACACATCCTTTTAAATAAAATATAATTGACTTAAGATTTTTGCCAGTGTTAAGTATGTTTGCACTTTGTTATCTTTTTTGAAGAGCATGTTCAAGCTAGTTGACTTTAACTGTATCTGTCCACCAATGTGGTTATCCTTGTCTAATTAGTTTTGCTACATTGCTATAATAATTTTTCGTGACATGGCATTGAATTGGGTCTCAGAAAGCAGTTCAGCAACTAACAACTATAATGGACATTCATTACATTTGTTGACTGAGCAGTTAGTACATGACTATGCCACTTTGCTTGTGTATGTGCTATTCTTTCATGTATTCTTTTTTGGGATTATAATACTTCTGGACGCATGAAACATGCACATTTGAAGCCACGTGCAAAGTTCATCTCAAGTTCTTACTGAATTTAGAATGGATAATGGAATAAACATGTAGTGGAAGAAATATGAAGTAAACCATAACAATGGAACGACGTATTCTCTACTAATTTGGTCCCAGACTTCCTTTCTCTGCAAACAATACGTATCTCACTCTATTTGGATAGAAGCCACCTTGCAGATAGAAGTGAAAAAAAAATGGTTATAACTCTGGTGAAATGTAGTTGTGGATCAAGATGCAAACATATATTTGGACATTCTGTTATCGATCCCTAAGTGGTTGAATTGCTGATGTTGGCATGCTGAGCTAGTAAAATGGATGGAGAGTATGTGAATGTCTTTTCACAGAGGAACAATTCTCAGAAAATTACATATATCAATAACATACTAGACAGCTGTCTGTCTCCATTTAAAAAATGAAATTTTATAAAACAACTTTACTGACAAATTCCTGATATGCACAGCAACAAGGAAACTCTTGCATGGACAAACTGTGCATTTGGATCGGGCAAAGGATATGTTGAGAAAAAAAAAAAAAGAACAAAAATGGTCATAATATAAAGGAGTAGTTGGTAAATTTATCAGCGAAATACACAGCAAAGTCCATAGAACACAAACTGGATGATTCATAATCTTTTATTATACACTCTATTTCCAATTCCATTTCGGCTTTTTAAGCACTTTAAGTGTTTTCAGATTAAACTTTGTTTTTTCCAAAATTCCTAAGTGCTTCCATTATGGCTTGGAAAGCATTAAGCAAAAGGACATCCAGAAGGGCTGTCTTTTCAGCTGTTCTAGGAATATGAGATGAATCAATATGGTTGCAGTGTTAGCCCAAGACTCATCTTCCGCAAAGAGTGACCATGAAATAGACATTTGATTGATTTTGACTGCATATGATCCATCTTAAGTATGCACACAGAATACCTACCGCACCTTGGCTCACACCAGCCCACTTTCTCCTAATAAACATGCTTACTTCTACTAGCAGCAACACAAAAATGGTGCTGCACCTCTCACAGTGACACTCTGTTTAGATAGGATGGGGAAGGGTACACCAGTCGTCATTTTGAACAGATTGCTCCTGGCAGAACACGGCAACATGTTCAAGAGTGATCCCTTGATGTGCAACTTCATTTAACCATGTCCAGCTTATCTTAGCTCTGACAGGACTGAAACAATGGCTGGCATGAAAGAACATTTCTTTCTTCTACTGTTCAAAAGAATAATTCCTCTCTGACTTTAAATTTCTCTGGCAAAAGATGGGATGTTTTTATAGTATAGAAAAAATTTAGATCTTTGTTACCGTCATAGTATCATAACCTAGAAAATGCCTAGCAGACCAAAGTTACAGATCTACTTTTGTAGTGGAGATTTATCTGTCAAATCTAAAAAGAAAAAGTTTATGTGCAAATGTAAACAATAGCTACCTATTGTTAGACAGACAGAAGCTTGAAATAAATGTTGTGGTGTGCCAAGGGCATAGACTGGAGGAATCTCATTCTTGAAAATGGAAAATTCATGGATTACAAAGGAAGGACAAGAATTTACAATAACAGACTGATCATTCAAAGATCTAAGAATATATTCATCCAGTGAAATTAAGTATTTAATTTGCAACAGAGTTGCAAAGGTTCTTGCAGGGAGAAATTTAAAGGAAATTAAAAAGTAAAAACAAAAGTAGTGTGTAGTAAAAAAGGATCTCAGTAATCTAGGAATTTACTGGAAGTTAAGTTCTTGAATGCTTTTAGCTAACATGTTGCTATACTAGATGTTTTTATAGTACAACGTCTCAGTTTTGAGGAGACTTTCGTTTAAATTTCAGTTTATATTCACTAACACCAAGGATCTGTTTCGTCTTGAATTTATTTAATTTTATTCTTAAAGCTGGAATCCCTTCTTTCATTGGCTTTTTTGGTACCATTTTAGAAGGAAAGGATTCTTATAGGAAAAAAAGAATTCTAACAGGAGAAAGAATAAACCTATCAGATAACAGTTGCTCTTAAATGTTCACAGTATTCCATTTAGTTCAAGTTAATTTAAAGCCACATTGGATTACTTTAAGACCAGCACTGTACCTCACTATCATCTTTGCCTTTTTGATTACCTTGATAAACCTTTACCACTCTTCAGCCAAACAAACATTCAGGATCCCTTCATTCCTATTCTCCATCATGAATGAAGTTATCGAGATTTTTTAATGACTTATTCTGCAACTTTGTTTTTCATCAACTTTTTCTTCTGGATATTCCTCAGACCTGCTTTTACTTATATCTATGGATCAGACTGGTAATGTAGGAAGAGCTGAAAAAAAAAATTGTGAGAGATTTATAATGTGGAATTATATTTCATAAATGACATTTATTCACTGGGGACAGCGTCCAATCTTCTTTAGGACTCACCTCTATTCCAAATGTGGGATTGTGTTTAAGAAATATAGTATACGGAAAATGATATTGCAGTTGTTTCTGTGCCAAACTTAGTGTGAACTGGGGTTGCCTAAAAGCTTAACCCCCAGGCCCTGTCTTTTTTTTTTTCCCCCCAGGTCATCTTTACTAAGAAGTTCAGTTTATTCAGAATAGGGTTAGAAAGGATTCATGGGACTTTCTAGTGAGATAATCACATTTCTTCCTACAAGGTGATTTCAAAAGCTCACACTACCTCACTGGTTTTCACCTGGCACATAATTTCAGAAAAATTATTAAAATAATTTTTTGCACCAAACTATAACATCTCAGTACAACCAATGTTTTTTCAAGGATGTTAAATGACAGACAAAACTTTGCCCATAAAAGCTGGTCTTTTTACCGTGTATTCATTAAATTTCTTTGGACACATTTTATATGTCAACATATTGAGATATATTCATTCTCTTCATTAGCTAGTAAAATATAACTGAGATTTATTTTGATACCTGAACAGTCAAACAGCAAATCATGGAAACACAAATAGTTCAGAGTTAGCAACTTTGGCTTCATCAATTACAAACATATGAACTTTGAGGAAGCTATCCTGCAGTGACAGTATTTTTTACTGGTTCCCATTGTTAACTTTATCATGCATAAAAGTTCAGTTTAGAACTTGGAGTCCTGTAATACCATACTTAAACTTTCTGCATCACAATACTTTAAGTTTACCAGAACTAGCCATTTTTCAATATGGCAATATGCAGTATATATTGAGTATATCACATTTTGTTAAATATCTTTCATATCTTATATTGTTCAAACTCTAATGTAAAAATCATACTTCTTTGATAGGATAAACAACAGTTGGACAGCATTTTTTCTGTAGTCACAGTTCGGCATGCAAGCAAGGCTATGTTAACTTATATAATGTCCACACTTTTCTTATTTTATTAAACATACTTGGGAAAGAAATAAAAAGTTTTCATTCTGGACTACAGCATCAGGAGAGGTATTTGTGTACCTTATAAGATCTTGCTTCATAAATAGCAGGACTAGACTAATATTAGGTAAAGTGGGTATCAGTCGTTCCTGTTAATTTAATTTTCTTCATCTGTGTCTCAGACATTCTTTTTAGTTCTTCAGCTTCATGGTATAACAGTTTGAGAGAGAGGAAAAGAAATAAAAATCTAGTTATTGAATATAATAAACCACTATATTTTTCAACAACTTTAACAAAACTTGTTCATTTTTAATCCTCTTCTGCTTTTTTGTGTTTTATAAATAACAAACATGCTCAAGCTCTCTCATAGCCACACTTCATTTTTTGAGAAAAACTTTGTCCTTGCTGGCATACTCTGCACTCACTCTGCTTTCTCAATTTCATAAACAATGACTTAGTTTGGTACAGTGAGACATGGCTCAATGTCCAGATGGAGATTGATGATGAGTGGTGTCCCTCAGGGGTCTATATTGGGACCAGTACTCTTTAATGTTTTCATCAGTGACACAGACAGTGGGATTGAGTGCACTCTCAGCAAGTTTGCAGATGACACCAAGCTGAGTGGTGCGATTGACATGCCCAGGGGATGGGATGTCATCCAGAGGGACCTGGACAAGCTCATGGAACGGACCCATGTGAAACTCCTGAGGTTCAACAAGGCCAAGTGCAGGGTCCTGCACCTGGATCAGGGCTACCCCCAGTTTCAAGACAGGCTGGAGGATGAAGGGATGGAGAACAGCCCTGCCGAGGACTTGGGGGTACTGATAGATGAAAACCTGGACATGAACTGGCAACATGTGCTCACAGTCTGCAAGGACAACTGTATCCTGGGCTGCATCCAAAACAGCGTGGCCAGCAGGTGGAGGGAGGAGATTTTGCCCCGCTACTGTGCTCTGGTGAGACCCCACCTGGGGTACTGCATCCAGCTCTGGAGCCTTTTAACAGGAAGGACACGGACCTGTTAGAGAAGGTCCAGAGGAGGGCCACAAAAATGATCGGAGGGATGGAACACCTCTCTTTTGAGGACAGGCTGAGATTTGTTGTTCCGGGGAGACCCTATTGCAGCCTTCCAGTACTTAGATAGGGCTTCTAAGAAAGATGGAGACAGACTTTTTAGCAGGGCCTGTTTCAACAGGACAAAGGGTAATGATTTTAAACTAAAAGAGATTTAAGCTTGATACAGGGAAGAAATTTTTCCCAAGAGGGTGGTGAAATATTAGCACAGATTTCCCAGGGAGGTGGTAGATGCTCCATCCCTGGAACATTCCAGGTCAGGTTGGACGGGGCTCTGAGCAACCTGCTCTAGTTGAAGATCTCCCTGCTCATTGCCGGGGTTTTGGACTAGATAACCTTTAAAGGTCCCTTCCAACCCAAAAATTCTATTATTCCATGACTCTATGATATAACAGCAGAGATGAGGCTTTAAATTGCATTTGTTGTAAATAAAATTTCATAGCTCACTTAAGTTTACAAATGTTTCAGAAGAACCAGAAAAACAGGCTGAAGATAGCTGAGAAAGCTCAAGGATATTTTGAAATGGTAGAGGAGTTATGTGGTGAATATTTTGTGCCAGATGGTTTATCTTTCACTTTGATTTCAGAATAAATCTTCTTTCTGTATACTTGAATATCTGATGGGCACAGTTTAACTATTGTTTTTATGAAAACTATTTACTTGTTGACATAATGTTAATGTCAATAGACATTATACCCTACCATTCTAGTCCCATAAGCCTCTCAAACGTGTCTGCAAGAGTTTTCATTTTAACAGAAATAAAAAAGCCTGAAAAACAGGCTCGTTACTGGACAGACTATGAAGGAGGATGTCTGACTAAGAAAGTGCTGTGATTTTTGAAGAAACTTGCCTAAGGTGTGTTTTCAAAACTCAATTTCATTTTGCACTTTTGTAAGTCTGTTTGAATATCATTTAAGTTTTCCACCATGCCTCCTTGATTTCCTTTGGCACAATTCGTGTAGATTTTTAAACAGTTTGGAGGTTACTGAAGTTCCTTACATGAATTCTGGAGTCCCTGGACAAAGGTAGGGGGTATTTTGCATGTCCACTGTGCCCTCCTTCTCTTAGCATCAGCAAAATGTTAAAACTCACAGCATTGAAGATACCACCCCCTCATATTGTTTCAGAGAAGTTACAGAGGTCTCAGCTGGAAGCTGCTATTCAAGTTAGCTGCAACACATGAGAGGCTGTAGTTCAATTACCAGATATTGTATAAGGTGCAGAAGCAGCTGCTGCATCTCAGAATAAGTTTTTCTCAGAGCTAATAACAAACCAGGACTGGTCAGATGGTTTAGGGAACATGAAATTCCGTAAATAGCTGGAACAGATCTAAATTATAATTGCTTACTACCATTGCCTTTTCCACGCTGCTGAAGAAGGGAGATCTATCTTATACTGAGATTTGTTCTTACCTCTTTTCTCTGTAGCTCTTAATTTAAAAATTTTTCACTCACAAAATACTTTGCATAGCACCAAATTCATTCTGATAAAGAAAAAGAAACCTCGTAAACATAGGTGTGTATGTTGTGATACTGCATAAACTCTAAAGACCATCGGCAGTTGGGTGAGACTTCCCCGAAAATCCTAATGCATGATATGCATAAATAAGACAAGTGTTTTCTCTACCAATTTTTAAATGTAAACAGTTTTATATCAAAGTTGTCAGGCAAATGTCTGCCAAAAGTGACCCTAGGAATTGCTGGAGCTACAACAATATCTACTCTTCTCCAGTTCATATACAGGTACTGAAGATCCCACTACTGTTAGAGAAAACGTGTTGCTTAGTATCACAATACAGTCCTCAGTTCCTCTGGTGCTGGGTTGGAGAGTCTTTGAAAATGGGCGTTCACGATCAAAGTACCACCCTCTTTAAAAGTATCTTCAATAAATAATCAAAGACCTTCCCTGCTGTTTTCTTTAGGATGCAGGGCTCCTTTCATAGTTACTGGTTTCAAAGTTAACTTTGCAGAGAGAAGTGGGGAGGGTAAAAGGGGAAAATTGGTTGTTTAAAAGATTTTTGGGTTCTCACCACTACATCTTAGTGAAAGGGAAACCTTGTTACAAACACTGTCAGATTAAATTCTTTGGCAGTGAAGTGAGAAATCTGTGGTTCTTTACCATTTGGTTGTCCTTTTTTTCTGTTTATGAGGCAGAAAGATTCTTTGAATGATTAAAATGTGACTTTGTTTCAAGCTTTTTAAAAATAAAGAGAAATCTTTGCATGATCTATGGCTCTGTTAGGAAATTTTAGACTAGTATAAGGTTAAAGATGTAAATATTTCCTCTATGTTGAGAGGATAAGGTCTTGCTTTGGCAATCTGAGAAAGATTTCAATATATGTAGCTAGAGGGATTTTTTTCCTGTTATGTTCAAAACTGTGGGCTCCATACTAAGAGAAGCAGCAAAACAAGCTCTCAGTAAATTACTTAAAATTATGCATGTCATACCAATGAATAATAATTTGCTTGATAAATAGCAGAAAATATTATGTGGATTAAAATGATAAAGGCAATTTTGGTAATAAGCTTGGAATAATATATAACTTAAGACACTGCCAAGCTGTCCTTCAGCCCAGTTTGGCTCCCAGTTGTGGCTGAGGTTTTGAGATGAAGCTATTTATTTTGAGTAATTGTCGTAAAGACTCAGCCAAAGATGTAATGTAATGCCATTGTACAGCAGTTGATCTTTGAACTGCTCCACAATAAAATATTATGCCATTTAGAATGGTCTATCTTGGATTTGTTTTCCTATCACTTTTTTCTAACTGATTTATGTGAAAATGTTTTTATTATCTGAATTAGGAGCCCTTTTGCTCAATAATGACAGCTTGTTTTTAAAAATAAAATAACCTCACAAACTGAAAAGGAATATGCCTTGTCAACTTTTTGTGTTTGCTTCAACTGTCATGTTTTGTTATATTCAAAGACAGAGTGGAAGACACCATATATACCTGTATATATTTATGTATGCCACCAAGAATTTATCAATAGTATAAGTGAAGTCTAATTCAAGAAGCTTTGTTAGTCTACATCTAACGGTTACCAAAAAAAGAAGACTAATAATGCAATTAAAATTATTATACACACTCTTTGTTTCTACACTTTTTCTTCATGTTATGCTAACCCTCCTGCTGCTCCTCTAGGTCCTAATGTTGATGGTTTCAGGCTGATGTTGGCGGTAGGAGTAAGTTTCAGCATCTGGAGTCTTTTGCTGGGAAGAATATGATGTCCATGTTGACGGTTTCTTGTGCCTCACTCTACTATCCACACAAAGTTATTTTTATATGTTTACTAACATACTGTTACACATTCCTCTTTCTTTGCTGTCACAGCTCCAGATTGCATGTGAATTTGCCTTTTACCTATATTGGACATAGACATAGAACAATTTCTTTTTTTGTCTTTGTTGCCCTTAAAACCAGTTTTGCCCAGCTTTAGGTCTGTAGTTCTTCAACTGACCATGAGTGGCTTGTTTATAGCTGTGAGGTCACCATTGTCCACCTCTTGCCATTGCGTACCTGTGTTCCTCTATGCGTCATCCTGTGTCTCCACTTCTGTTGTCATATCAGGCTTTTCTCTATACTGTGTGGCTAAAGTTAGGGTCACAAATACCTCATTCTTCACAGATTCACTGCTTGTTGCTGCTGTCTGTGTAAAACTATGGTTGTACCATACAAAGATACACACAACTAAAACCAATCAGCCATAGGCACTTGATCCTCTAGAGAAGTTGCTGTCACAGCTAAACCAAATGAAAACAAAGCTGGAGGCAGGTGAAGGAAAGTTCAGAGAGGGCAAGCCCAGAAAGTCTCCCTCCTGAAGTCTCCAAAATTTGTTACAAAGGTTATGGCCTATTACTAGCAGTGGCAATCATGTGTTACAGGACTATTGGTTACAATTTCCACCAGAGGATAGGTGGGTTTGTTGACTGTAGACTGTGATGTGATTCAGTGATACTGGAGTTCTGAGCCAGTTACAGTAAGTGCTAAAATTACATTAGCTCTGGCAGTACAAGAGCCTTGCACTGGCTAATTTATCCTGCTATAAATGTATGTAGTTTAGAATGTGAAGTACTTAGATACCTCTAGATTCAAGACTAAATTTGCAAAAGATTCATCCAATGAGTTAGTGACTTGTATTGGCAATGGCTGGATTTAAATGTTATTTTGTACTGTAGCTGATTTCCAAAGGAACAGAGGTGGCAAAATGTGTATGTTTAGTACCTGCTCAGGAAAGTGTGTCTCAATTTGTATCTTCACAGTTACAATACCCATTCAGTTATAAACCAGTGGAAGTATCAGAAGTTTGTGCCATAAAATAACTCTAACAGTTACGAAGAAGATATTCACACCACTTCCTCTATATAATTTCATGGCCCAGACATTCATCCAGGATCATCTAGGATCTAACAGATTTTGTTCACAGGCAAATACACTACTGTTTCTTCAGTAGCAGCCTGCAACTTCCCATGCTGAGTCCCACATCAGGCATTCAAGACTGGATGAAAAAGAAGTTTAAGAATCAGGGAACCACAGGGCAGCCAGGGCTTATTAGCATCCAGGTAGAAAGATTATTTAAGAGCTGTGGATTTATTTCCTTGAATTGCACTGCCTAATAATAAAAAATAGTCTGCAATAACGATCAAACCCATGTTTGTGAGTTGCATGTCCTGCAACAAACATTATTGGTAAATAGAGAATCTGTGTATCTATGCACCAAAAAGAAAACAATTCCACTTTTCTATCAAGCAAATAACCCCCAAAAAGTCCTTCAGGAGACGTCCATTTATTCTTTCATTGGATGCAAAGAAATTAACCAGACTGCAAAACACCTGGAATAGTTCTCCCTGAGTTGTGTGGCTGTGACACTGGCAGCAAGATCTTCTTCACCACCACTGTAGGGAGGATGTCAGATTATAGTACTTGTCAACCAAGACAAATAAAATGGCTTTTCAACAAGACAGTATTTGCCCCCAGTAGCAACTCTGTTGTTCCTGGATGACAGAAGCTAATTAAGAAGAGAAGATAGCTTTGGAGATAAGAATATCATGACAACGAGAAAGGTCTGAGTAGAACTGCCCAAAGAAATGTAAATCTTCCCCAGTTTGCCTTGATGGGAAAAATGTACTTACATGACATATATAAGAGAATCTGGCATGAGAGCCATGTGCTGACACATTAGTTTAGTTGACTGCCTAAAACACCTTAGTTCCACACTTAACATTTTCTGCTATGGTCTTTTTATTTATTTATTTTGGCCATTTTGCCAAACTTTTCTCTAATTATGTCTGATACTGCAGAGGCACTGCTGTCAGTCAGTTTGATGTGTGTAGACTTCATTTCCCTATTGAAATGAACTGGAACTTTGCAGAGAATATTATGGCTGAACTACAATACTCTTCTCAGCATTTAACTCAGTAAGAAGAGTGAGTGTTCAAGATGCAACTTGTAAGAATGTAACACTATTAACAATTCTTATGGTGCTGTGAAGACAATTACTAGAAATTAAGTAATTTGAGAGGCTTGAAAGAGGTACTTTTAATGATCTTTAGTTAGTATTGCAAATAATAATAATTACTTGTAGAGCATATCTGAAAGTAAAGAACTATTAAGGACATGAACACAGGTATCATGGTTTAGCCCCAGCCGGCAACTAAGCACCACGCAGCCACTCGCTCACTCTGCCCCGCCCACAGTGGGAAAGGGGAGAGAATTGGAAAAAAACTTGTGGGTTGAGATAAAAACAGTTTAATAGGACAGCAAGAGAGATTGAAACAACAATGATAACAACAACAATAATAGTGGCAAAGGAATGTACAAGAACAAGTGATGCCCAATACAGCGATTGCTCACCACCCCGTGATCGACAGCCCGTCCCCGAGCCAACTCCAGTTTATGTGCTGGGCATGACATTGTATGGTAGGGAATATCCCTGTGGTCAGTCCCGCCTGTGTCCCCTCCCAGCTCCCCGTGCACCCCCAGCCTGCTTGCTGGCAGGGCAGCATGAGAAGCTGGACTGTCCTTGACTGCTCAGCAACAACTCAAAACATCAGCACGTTATCAACAGTTTCTCATCCCAAATCCAAAACATACACTCACACTAGCTACTGTGAAGAAAACCAACTCTTATCTTGGCTGAAACCAGGACAACAGGTGAATAGAAAAAAGGATGAAATACAACTTCAACTTGCCTTTACCCAAAATTGTTTGTTTAAATGTCAAATTTCTTCATGAAGAAGGTGAAAAATGACAGCACAATTGCAGTGTTGCCCCATTTTCCTTGTTGATATTCTGGTGCTTAGGACACTTATGTCCAACTTATGAGGTGGGTTTAGATAGAGTCCCACAGCAGCTTAGTTGTCGAATAACGAGTATTTGTATATTATTATAAGTAACGAATAACATGCTTGACACAGACCTTAGCCATTAACAAAAATATCTAGCACCTGTTTATGCTAGTCTTTGTCCTGCACAGGCAAATATGCATGTTCTAAAATAATAGTAATGCAAAATTCTTCTTCCTGAATCACTTAAATCCCAAGCGGTGTCATACAGCATTTGCTTTGAAAAAAACCACACACCTCTGCTTAGACTTTTATGATGAAATATGTTAGACACTGTGATTATTTTAGTTGTCTCCTTCTCTAATGACTTTTCACAACCGTTTCAGGTGAAGGGTGGCAGCTAGATCCAATGGTTTCGAGGAGTTCAGTCCAACACTATATTATTCTTGAATTACTCTGAACATTTCTTGCTGACTATAGCAAGGTAAATATTACTCTATTCTGGAAAACAAAGAATGAGAGTTGGTTGTGTTAAGATCTTGGTAGCAACATATTTTTAGAAGTAATACACTAAGGCATTTCACTAGAACAACGCAAGAGTTCATACCACTGATACAACAACACAGGATTGTGGGAGAGAGGCAATTTTTACGATAAGTAGAGTACATTACATTATCAACTGTACTAAAAATCAGCATGGAAACTAGCAAGACCATGTGACTGTGCTGCCCAGTATTCCTCAGTGCAGCAAGTATATATTTCAATTGTTTCTTGAATATATCAGCAAGGGTGTCATGGTACACATAGGTTCCCTTGACAGATTAACTGCACTTGATAGTCTAAGCTCTGAAGAAAAATTGGTCTTGAACTTGCTAATTTTTGTGGTAAAATTCTGCAAACTATGTGGAAATACAGACTTATGCAGAATCTCTATATCAGTACTGCTATGTAGTTGCACAGAGGTTATACAGAAGCAGAGCTGGGGGATACATGTAAAGAAAGACAGAAATGGGCATTAGTATATGGGATGACCTTTTTATACCACGTTATGACAATAGCATAGTATAGACAAGTTGTATACCTTTCTGTTTTATGACAGAATTAAAGAAAACTCTAGACCCTCTACGGAGGAACATCCATCCAGTTTTACACAGCAGAATATGCATAATATCACAGAAGAGGGAGACTGAAGAGCTCTGCAAAACTCATACTACAGGAGAAGACAAGCACAGTGGCAAAACAGAAAAGTAGCCTGAACATCTGATGTACAGTCAGCCACGCACACAAGCACTTAACTAACTTGCTCTGAAAGGTCTGCATCTGGGAGCATGAGAAGACTGCTCTGCACTTGCCTCTCACTCTTCACTGCCTGGGCAGCAACAAGAGGAATACGATGCTGCGTGTGCAGCTTTCAGGACATTACAGAATTATCTGACAAAAGAAATATTGTTCAAGTTGATAAATTCGTTGTCATGTTTGTCTTTCTTTTTACTTTCTTTTCCAAACTGGAATTAAATGCACTTGCCCTAATCAACAAGCTATATCTGCCTTGAAGGAATCAGTCTGACACTACTGCCTAATTTGTAAATGTACTTTTAGCTTGTGTTTCAGGGGATGGCCTGTTCCTCTCTGAACCCTAGATTACTCCAGGACAAATTTAACTATCTTGTGATGATGACTAAGTAACTTTAAGACATCCTTTGCTAGAATATCTACAGTACAAGTTCTTCTTGATGAGCTTGTGCATATTTATTTTCTGTAATCATAGTAAACGTGTTGCACTAACTGTTGCAATATGTACTGGAGTTCACTATCACTTCTGCTCTGTGCAACCCAAAGCACATGCACGTATTGTCAGCTGTTTTGCGCCAGTTTTTGAACTTCTCTCAAGTATCCAGTTCAGAATTAATTTTACTTCACAGTTATGATGGATATTCTATTAACTAATGGACTAGATCTTCTTTATGGTCTTTGATGAGGACTGGTTCTCATAGAAAAATGTAATGTTTCTGACATCTTCTGGAAGAATGGGTCACAAGCAGTCCAGGAGTTTGAGTAGTGTGCCAAGGGACAGCTTCTTAACAATGATGTGAGATGGGCCAGCTAGGCTGACGTGGTCTCGGTGGGGCTGACGTGGATCTGCTGCTTAGGAATGAAAAAAAATCTGGTCAAAGATAGGATAACCAATGTCACCCTGGGACACAGTGGCTATGAAAAAGAGGAGCTTAAAATCCTGAGGGGAGTGAGGAAAGGGGGTAGCAGAGTACAGACCCTGGACTTGAGGAGAACAGACCTTGTTTGATGCAAAAAGCTCAAGGGAGCTCTCAGATCTTGAAGGACAACCCTTTGAAAGCACAAGAACAGACCATTTTGACCCTCATGAAAATGAGTGACATATCAGGAAAACATTTTGATTAAGCACAGAACTTATGGCAGAGCTGCAGTGCAAAAAAAAAAAAGCAGGAGACTGAAGCAGGGACAGGCTACAAAGAAGGAATTTAGAAACATTGCCTGGGCATGCAAGGATGGTGTTAAGGGAGATAAAACTCAACTAGAGCCAGAACTGGCAACAGACATCAAGAGCAACAGGAAGGGCTTCTGCCAGTAACTTAACAATAAAAGAATAAACAAGAAAATTGTGTGTGCGTTGTTAAATAGGTAGGTGATGTAGTGACAATGAAGGCAGATAAGGATGAAAACTCCTTGAGTTTCTTAATTTTTAGAGGGTTTTTTTGCTATGTGTAGAACTGGGAATTTCATAGATATATTGGTGATAAGATAGCCCTTTTAACCATCATATAAATATTCAGTTCATTGCCTTCTTTCCTTTTTTTTTTTAAATAGATATAGTATTGCTCATCTTTGCCAGCTTATTCTGAAGTGTCATACACTGTCAGATCAATGTCAGTGCCATTGGCATGGTGAACTATAATGGTCCTCCTAATACACATTATAGCTTATCATACCAAGGCTGAGCTATAGAGTTTCTAAGTTAGTGGATCATTGCTTCCATAGATCACAGTTTCTCCAATGCAACAAAATAAGAAGTATTGAACATGCTTGAAAGATTATTATTAAATTAAATAACTCAACTGTTCAGAAAACAACATAATAACAAAAGCAATTAGCCTGTAGTGTGAACATTACAGATTAATTTTTTGCTAAATAGTTTTTTTTAGGATGGTATTTTTTAATTATTGAAGAAAAAGGTCTTAAGCACTTGATGCTTTCATTAGAAATCATAGTTGTTATTATTATTACTGCACACTTGCATCGAAATTGCTCCCCATGCTTCAGACAATGGAAATCAAATTTCTTCTTTAAGTATTTTTTTTCCTGGCCTCTTCTAGTCTACTATCAAAGCCCTCAGAAAGCCTCTACTTTACCATACTGCAGACATCTCCTAGGAGATTTCCCCAAGTTATTTACCTTGGTGCAAGGAACCTGACAGAACTGCTTTGGAATTGAATGCAAAGTTCCTGAGTTGACCATAGGAATCAGACAGTGTGAAGGTCCTCCTTTCCCTTCATCTCCTTATTCTGAATAGTTCACCAAAACACAGAAAAAAAAAGTGCTAGTTTCACTATCATATGCTAATTTTATTTATGGACCGTTACTGCAAAACTCTACATCTCTGTGAATATCATGAGTATACGTGTCGTATGTTCAAAAATGTTGTATTCCTTGTTGATACTGAGAAAGAATATGTTTATAAACATTTGTCTTCCTGTGTTGTACATACCATAAAGGACACTTTCATTTAAGAAGACTGCTGTTACACTGTTAACCATTATTGCTCAACGAAGACAGAATATGGAAGGTCAAAGCCTTGCTCCAATGAAAATGGAATAGTAAGGCACAGGGTTTGATTCTGCCCCAGGTTACACCAGGATGACCTGTTTGACACCACTGGTACAAAAAATTTGAAGTAGAATTTAAGGGAGAGTAGTCACGATCTGATTATAAAGTGCTTCAATGTTGTTAAGGAATCAAATCATTGCACTGCTAGAACAGTCCCAGCTCTGATTTTTCTGCAAAGTGCCCACTATATCAGTGTGTAACTGATGGCTCCTACAGCTTTCTGTTTTCATTGTTTCCCTCTCCTCAATTTAAAGTGATATCAATAAAAGAAAAGCTTCCTTCACTTCTATTAAAATGTTTTAATTTTATTTTTCAATAAATTTAATACTAGTTTTCAGTACTTTTTCATAATGTATTTACAGGAACAGAATTTTTCTTGTGTCTCTCTGTACTCTTGCAAGCCACCTCATGGTCCAGTGAAGCTGGCAAAGGTTCACTTTTCTCTGAATGTCTGTAAGATTTTAACCAGAACCTATAGGCACTCACAGCACATGTGGTCCATAATGCCTTTTTTTCTGTTTTTTAGTCCTTAAATGGAATCTGGGCCCAAACATCACATGTCCTCTATCAGTCCTGTGTTGGGCAGGCAGCTAAATGCTGCCTTTCCATTCTTTTCCATACTATGGACTTGCGTATGTGGATGATAACCATGAAGTTTGTGTGAGGTGGGGTTGTCATGAGTATATGCTTTGAAGTAACACTGCCTAGTGGAAGGACTTGCTTTGTTGGGTAAGATGGGCCCAGTTGAGTGGAAGTTCTAGTCAGGACTGTTGGCAACTACCACGTGATGCCAGTGCTCCTGACTTCAGGAGACTCATGCTTTGTTCTTTACTTTGCATAATTTTCTGCCTCAGATATCAAAGCAAATCAGTAACAAACTTTTATCAATTAATTTAATTCTGCATGCTTTAATTTTCAGTTTTTAGTGTTGAAATTGAAATTAGTTAGGGTCTGATTTTCAAAGAGATCGAGAATCCATCACTTCCAAGATTAAGGTGAATTAAGTCAGCCGGCAAAAAAAATCATTGTCAAAGACGGAGTATCACCTGTGTTCCTGGGCAGTTCACTTCTGTTGAGCTGTTCTAATCTAAAGTGGTTTGCTACAAGTACCAAGAGGTGGATGCTAGAAAGGAATTAAATAAAGAGATATTTTGTGGAATTAAACTATGTTTAAGATATTCAGATCAAGAACAAAGAAGAATAAACAGTAAGCAGACAAATTTTGCTGAGGTATTTGGGGAGGTAAGCATATAGGCTAACTGTGAAGAGTTCCAGAAACTTGTTACTGCATGACTAGTATCAAAATAGGTGATTACATTCAGTGCAGGTACCTGCATCTCTGATGTCTGTTTCAGAAACACATAGAGAAAGTGAAAAGGCAAAGGATGGTTAATTGTGTGGAACAGATTCCAGAACTGGAATATGAAACCTTGTGATTCCAGTTGTGCTTGTGTGTGCAGGAAGAAGGATTGTGTAGAAGTCTTTAAAATAATAAACACTGTGAAGAATAAACAGAGACTTATTCCTCCTCCTCTCATACAAGAAATATCAGATATAAAATGTAACCATTAGACAGAAAGTTTAATCCACAAAAGATATTTCTTCACATTCTGAGTAGGTAAGCTGTAAAACGCTTCACTGCAAGATTTCATGGTTGCTAAAAGTTTACAGCTGTTCCAAAAGCAATTGAACAAACTGAGGGAAGAAAAATGCATCAGGGGTATTAAGTACAAACGTACACCTCTGACTCAGGATCCTAATCACAGAGGCTAAATATATAAAAAGTTAGGGTTTTTTTCCTCTGTTCTTATATGTAGGTAGCTAGTATATGGCTATCATCAGAAACAAAATACTGGACTTAGTGTAATTCAGTATTGGCATTTTTATTTTCAGGTAAGAGACAATATTTATTTCATTTTAAGTAATGATTCAAAGAAATCCAAACTTAAGAAATTCAAACTTAATAACATCAAAGTGTTATTAAGCAGACATCCTTATTACAGTACCAGACGCATGGGGGATATCTCCTCCTAACATGCGTGCCTCGTGTTACCAGCATCTGAATTATATCGAGTACATACATTCATAGTCATTGCAATTGTTAGCATATTCATGACATTTCCCAGAAATGTGTAACATATTCAAATGTCCCTGACGCATGCGCTGTTCAATGAGTCGGTGGTCCTCTGGTGGTCTCTGGTGGGTTTTTGCAGTGCTTGGTCCCCTTAACTTGTCTGTCCTCCAGAGGAACAGTTCTCTTATTGGCTCTTCCCACTTACTTAGCTTGTGCTTTAACATTGTACTGGTTCTTACCAGTTCCTGCCAGTTGCTTGGTTAAGGTGAAAGAAGTTGTCCACAGTAGTTTACCTTACACAATCCTGGCATACAAAAGGAAATGTACAAAACTCACATTTGATTGATTTTACATGTTAAAACTTTCTTCATTGTCTCAGATCTTTGTTTCAATCCCCTCTTTTCTACCATCTTTGTGAATTCTTTTGCAATCCCTCATAACATACCATTATCATCTATCCATTGATTTAAATATTTCCCTGTTGCAACTTCATGCCTGATCTTAGCATAATCATCCATATTCTTTTGACAACACCACATTGAACATCAAATTATACAAGTACACAAAACAAACAGGCTTCCAATTAATACAAACACAAACAATTTTTAATCTATTTAAAATTTATTAACCAAAAGGTTAATTTGCTCCAAACTTCCTCAAACCCCAAGAGGTGTCGTCTAAAGTCACTCTGTGTAACATCTTAGTCTGTTTCCAAATTTCTTCCAAATCAGTAGATGCCTTACCACTTTGATCCACCTACATGTAACAGCTAGTGTTTATGACGGTACAGACACCTCCTTGTGCTGCCAGCAGTAGATCCAATGCCATTTGGTTTTGACCTACCACCTGTGACAGGCTAGAAACCTCTTTCTGTAGGGCCTGTATTGCATCTATAGTCCTATTTTCTATTATTTCTATTGCTCCCAAAATGTTCACTAAAGTTTTTTCTAATTCACTTACACCAAGCCATAGGAGGAGCCACCTTACAAAACTGTGGTATTTTGTGGGTCTATCTGCAATGGCATTGTGAGCTCTTGTCCATCTAAGAAAAGTCTTAATCTATCCCTTCTGTTGATGTAGTTTATCAATTGTGGTCACACTGGGGACCAGAGCTCCCAGTGTACATGCTCCTTTCCATCCTAAAGGTAATTATTTTCCGGGCTGTTCCACCACGCAGCCAATACCATCCTGTTTCATTGGGAACCGGGAGGCCTGTAAAATTGAGTCTCATCATAACACAAGCTGTTCTTAACAATTCCAACGATAGTTCCTCACTACAATTTTCAAAATAGCCCACAAATTCTTCACTCCCTGAATTACACAAACACGGACAGCCAAAATCTGGTATAGGTAAGACACTTATGTCCAATTCCCCGTTGCAACTTACGCTGGGGCTTCTTTCTAAGGTGGTGTTTTCCCAGAATTTTGGATTGGTTCAATTAATTAGATTAGGAAGTGGGATCCCTATTAAAGGGATTTCTTTTTTCGAGTTTTCTGGGATCTAGGTACATATCCAACAATCGCATTTGTGGAGTATTTGTGTAACATTCTGGGATAGCATTAAATACACATTGTGGTCCCAGTGAATCATTTCACAGATTGGACTCATGGCTATCATATTTACAATAAACACAACATATTTATACATTTTGTTGTCTTATTTTTAACTTTAAGGAATCCTGTTTCTTCACCATCCACGGAGGGGAAGCCTTCTTGACTTTTTGGATCCACACCCATTGCTCTTTAATCTTGATAGCAGTAAAAGTGGTTAACAGCACTTGGAAGGGTCCGTTCTACTTCTCTTCCAAGGGTTCACCTGTAAAAACCTTAACATAAATCCAATATCCTGGCTTAAAAGGATTAATAGGGTAATCCAATCCCCTTGACCTAGTTCTCGATACCAATTTGTTTATCTCAGTTGTTTCCTAACATTATTATATACCTCTGCAAATAATTTTCACCTACCTCAGTGAGATCTTCCCCTTGATGTCGGGATTGATATGGTCTTCCAAATGACATTTCAAATGGACTTAGGTTCTCTTTTGTTCTTAATTTCGTTCTAATTTGTAATAAGGCCAGCGGAAGTGCCTAGTTCCAATACAAATTTGCCTCTTGGCTAATTTTAACCAGCTGTTGTTTAATTAGATGATTCATTTTCTCAACCTGTCCACTCGCCTGTGGTCGGTATGGGGTATGTAGTTGCCAATCTATTCCTAAAATTCTACCAACCTGTTGTACTATTTGTGCACAAAAATGGATACTTCTGTCTGAAGATATTACTGCCGGAACTCCAAACCTAGGAACGATTTAATTTAAAAGTATTTGCGTTACCTCTCTAGCCTTATTGGTCCTACAAGGAAAGGCTTCCGCCCATCCAGAAAAGGTATCTGTTAATACTAGTAGGTACCAGTACCCCTCTTTTCTTGGGAGTTTGGAGAAATCTATTTGCCCCTGTTGTCCCAGTATATTCCCTTTCCCAATTGTCCCAATTTGCACTTTATACCTAGTATTTCAAACAAGTCTCACATCTTTGAGTAATTTGTTTTATGACAGAAAATAAATTTCTACTCACTATCCTCTGATTTAAATACTTACATAATGCGTCCACCCCTCAATGTGTTTTGCTATGTTCTTCCTGGATAGATTTCCATAAAATACTATAGGGAACTATTATTCTTCCATCTGGCGTTGTATATACTCTGGTTTGCTGATTTTCCTTTCCTCCTAGATCCTCTATCATAACTTTATCCTCTTTAGAGTATTTTAATTTTTCATTCTCTATTACACTGAATTTACCATCTGGGATCAAAGAAAAAGTTTTTACAGTTTCTGTCCATTCCGCTGCCAGTTTAGCCTCATAATCCTCCAATTTGTTTCCAACCTCTGAATCAGTGTTGCCTTCTTGGTGTCTCCTACAACACATAATTGCAACTTTCTTCGGTAATTGCATGGCATTTAACAATTGTAGGATCTCTTTAGCAAGTTTCACTTGCTTTCCTTGAGCAGTCAGCAAACCTCTTTCTTTCCAAATAGCTCCATGAGCATGTACCACTCCAAGGGCATATTTGGAGTCTGTCCATATGTTGACCCTTTTTCCCTTTGAAATCTCCAGTGCTCGAATTAAGGCAATAATCTCTGCCTTCTGAGCCGATGTTCCTGCAGGTAGAGGATTAGCTTCAATCACCTGACAAGTAGTGGTTATTGCATAATCAGCCTTACGATGTCCTTGTCTCACAAAATTGCTTCCATTGGTGAACAGATTATTTTGGCATCCTCCAGTGGTTCTTCCTTCAAGTCAGCTCGACTGGAGTAAACAGTTTCCATTGTCTCCAGACAGTCATGGACCACTGGTTTGGTGAATTCACCACTGAGAAAAGAGGTTGGATTCACAATATTAGTTGTTACTATATTGACATCATCCTGTTCAGCTAAAAGGGCCTGATATTTCAGGAACCGTGAAGGTGAAAACCAATGTGCTCCCTACTGTTCCAGCACTGCTGAAACAGTGTGTGACACCAACACAGTTATCTTCTGGCCCATGGTAAATATAGGAGCCTCTTCAATGTTAAGCATTACTGCTGCTACGGCTCTCAAACAACTGGGCCAACCTTCACTTACTTCATTTAACTGTTTAGAGAGGTATGCAACCACCCACTTATATGGCCCTGATCGCTGTGCCAATACACCCAAAGCAACGCCTTGTTTTTCATGTGAAAAGAGCCAAAATGGTTTGAACACATCGGGAAGTGCGAGGGCTGGTGCTCTCATTAATTCAGTTTTCAATAATTTAAAGACTCCTTCTGCTTCTCCAGTCCAAGCTAACAGTGAAGGGCTTCTTTTCAAAAAATCGTACAAGGGTTTCACCAATATTCCGTAATTCTAAATCCATAACATGCATCAACCTGTCATCCCAAGGAAGGTCCGCAATTCTTTTACCATAGTTGGCTTTGGTGTCTGGCAGATGGCTTCCTTTCATTCTGACCCCAGCTCTCGTCCTTTCGAAATTCTGTATCCAAGGTAGGTTACCTGTGTCTGAATCAACTGGGCTTTCTGCTGAGATACTCTGTACCTGCTCAGTCCCAGGAAATTCAGCAAATTAATAGTCCATTGAATACATTCCTCTCTAGTTGTTGTAGCAACTAATAAGTCACCTACATATTGTAATAACGTTCCATTTGGAGATGGTGGATTCCATCCTTCAAGCTCCCAAGCTAATTGGTTCCCCAAAATTGAACCCTTGTGGTAACACTGTCCAAGTTAACTGGGTTCTTCTCCTGGTATTGGGATTCTCCCATTCAAATGCAAAAATTTTCTGACTCTCTTTGGCAAGCGGCAAACAGAAAAAAGGCATCCTTTAGATCCAAACGGCAAACCAGTTCTGAGTTTCTTTTAACCTGGTAAGTAACGTATACGGATTTGCCACCACGGGATGTAAGTCCTCCACTACATTGCTTATGGCTCTTAAATCTTGCACTAAACAGTAACTCTTCCTGTCTGGCTTTTTTACTGGCAAAATAGGAGTATTATACACATATTCACACTCTACCAATAATCCAGATTGCAAAAAGTCTTTAATTATTTCTTTTATTCCTTCCCTATCTTCCATTTTTAGGGGATATTTTTTGATTTGAACTGGTCACATCCTGGGCTTTAGTTTAACTTTTACCGGAGCAGCATTTTTATCCGTTCCAGGGACTCCGGATGCCCATACACCTGGAAATACCTGATCCAACATCACCTGGGGTATTTGGCTCTTTTCTTTTGCCTGAATCAAAATGAAACTTGAAATTTTGATCAGCTGGTTTTCCTTAATTTTAAATTCAATTTTTCCTTTTTAAAAAAAATTCTGGCTTCCAGTTGTTCTCACAAATCCCTTCCTAAAAGTGGTTTAGGAAACCTGGGCATATACAAAAACCTATGAATTCCAATACATTTTCCTAGCTTATACTTAAGTGGTTGTAGGAAAAAAGCTTTTCTTGTTGGCCTGTGGTGCCTACCACACTTACAAATTCTCTATCTACAGGAATTATTTGCTGATTTAGAACAGAATATGAGGCTCCCATATCTACTAAGAATTCCACCTCTTCCTTCTGTTCCCCTAGCTTTAACTTAACCAGCGGATCTGCTAGGGTACATTCCCCAGGTCCCTGTTACTCCACTTCTGCTATTGTAGTAGACAGCTTATTTCCTGGCAAGCTACGACATTCTCCTTTCCAGTGTCCCTGCTCCTTGCAATGAGCACACCAATCCTTTCCCAAAGGCAGTCAGAAATTTCCCGCTTGAACTCTACTAGCTCCTCCTCGACCCATTCCTCTGATTGATCTTTGATTGTCTCGAGTCTGGTGGTTCAAAGAGGCCACAGTAGTCATAGCAATTGTTTGGCCTAATCTTTGGCTTTTGGCAGTTTCTTTATTCCTGTATACTCTCCAAGCTTCCTCTATTAGTTTCTCCAAATCTCTCACATCTGGCTCTTTTTAATTTTTGAAGCTTTCCCCTTATATCCTCTGTCCTTTTGACTGTCCTCAAAACAATTAAACTAATTGTTGTCATCCCACATCTGAGGTAGGATCCAAGGTGGTACTTTTACACATAGCTCCCCTTAATCTTTCCAGAAAATCTGAGGGAGTTTCATCCTGGCTTTATCATCTGCATTATCTCATACAATTTTGACCAATTTACTGACCTTGGAATCCCATTTTCAAGCCCAAATTTTATCCACTTCTGATATGATTTCACTTGTTTATATTCCATTCGATCATTGGGTTCTCAGCTCGGATCGGTAAGAGGGACATGATTATCCACCACACCAGTATATGTCCCTGCAGTAATAAGAGCTTCTACATGTGTCCAAGCAGCTTTAACCACTAACTGTTTTTCTGTTTCTGTCATTGCTTCTAACATCAGATCTATATCTTTCTAGTCCAGGTCCTGATTCTTGACTTGTTTTTTGACTTGGTCAAATCTTTTAGCTACCCCTGTTGGGTCATCCCTGTAATTTTTCACTGCCTCCTTCCACATATCCAAATGACTCCTTGAAAAAGGGGCCGCAATTTGTGTTGGTCTTTCAGGTCCCATAGCCTGTCTGAGGGGAGCCTGTATTGTTGGTCAGACTCTGCTTCAGGTCGCAGGACCCGAGGTGGCACTTTCAGATACAGACACAGATTCTTCATCTGAAGTATCTGCATTCCTTAAGGGGAGGGAGTGACTGGCACCAAAACTGGTGGTGGTGGGTTATAATCTTCCAGCCTCTCCTCTGACTCTCCCTTCTTTTTAACTTAAGACATCTTTGTCCTATACTAGATGCTGAACAACAATGCTTCAGTTTTCCTAGTTCTTTCCCTTTTGTTTTCTCCACAGACAGGACAAAGGAATCAGAAGGGGATATATTAATTCCACAATCTCTCTCATCCCATCTCATTCTGGATGATATTGCAATGTGAAAAACATATCTGCATAAACCACTTCATCCCATTTTCCTTCTCTCCAAAGGAACGTTAACTGTAACAATGTATTATATTTTAATGTCCCGTTAAAAGGCCATTTTTCTCCATTATCTAGTTTATAGAGAGGCCACCACTGATTACAATAGTTAATTAAAGTATTTCTATCAACACTTCCTTCTGGCACTCCCCCCAGATCTTTCCAATGCAGTAAAACACATCCCAATGGACTTTTCTTTAGAATTCCACCACTCTGTGACTCTCCCATATCTGATGTAAATTTTACCGTTAATAACCAAAATATGATAAATGACAAACTAATAATCAATACCTGAAATGCATTAGCCAAAAGTCAGATAACAGTTAACCAAACCTCCAAATGGAAACGCAGACCCTCCAAATGGGGACACAGATCCTCCAAATGGGGAATTTAATCCCCTACCAAATGGGACGGAAGTCCCCCAAGTGTATACCTGTAAGGTTGCTAGCCACCCAGTAGACACCGACCTATGGGATTCACTTCACATCTTACGGAGGGTCCCTAATGCGGTCGATCATCTTACCAAATTCAAGATATAAAGGTGTCTTCTTACCAGAGGGTCTTTGTCTGTTCCCCCAGTGATCCAACTGAGAACAGGAGTCTCTCCAGAAAAGATCTCTGGGAGTACCCAAGAAAGTCCCAGACTCATCGGGTCCATCAGCCGAACAGGGGATGTCTCTCCTGGGTCGCCAAATGATTCAAAGAAATCCAAGCTTAAGAAATTCAAAGTGTTATTAAGCAGACATCCTTCTTACAGCGCCGGACGCATGGGGGATATCTCCTCCTAACGTGTGCCTCGTGTTACCAGCATCTGAATTATATTGAGTACATACATTCATAGTCATTGCAATTGTTAGCATATTCATGACATTTCCAAGAAATGTGTAGCATATTCAAATGTCCCTGACGCATGCGCTGTTCAATGAGTTGGTGGTCCTCTGGTGGTCTCTGGTGGGTTTTTGCAGTGCTTGGTCTCCTTAACTTGTCTGTCCTCCAGAGGAACTCTTTTCTTATCTACTTGCTTAGCTTGTATTTTAACATTGCACTGGTTCTTACCGGTTCCTGCCAGTTACTTGGTTAAGATGAAAGAAGTTCTCCACACAATCAAGTTTATCTCACACAATCCTGGCATACAAAAGGAAATGTACAAAACTCACATTTGATTGATTTTACATGTTAAAAAATTCTTAATTGTCTCAGATCTTTGTTTCAGTGTATTTTATGTTCTTTTGTCTCTGTATCCTTTCATTTATATCAAAGGCCATAAAGGAGAGTATACACTAACAGAATTTTCAGTCCACCTTAATTTGCAAAGAGAAGAGGGAGAGACAGAGGTTGAAAAAGGTCAGAAAAAGACACACAGATAATGGGGAATGAAAACTTACTTTATTTCCCAAAGCTCAAAATATAGAAATAGGAATGTACATTAAAAGTGATAAGCAACAATGACCACTTTAGAGTTGAGGCATAAGTTTAGCAACACACAATTTTTGGCATGAATTAGTAGCTGGCATGAGACTGGCTGAGACCTGACTGATAGCATTATGTGAAACTGGTTCTTATTAGGGTGTTATTTCATAATTTTGATGAGAAATACAAAGAGCTGACACTGAAATCATAACTGAACTGAACAACATAAGGAAATAGAAGCTGTAGTACCTAAAGCAGACTTTTCACAGTAGATGTCATATGCAGAAAATTGCCTGCTGGCCTGTCAGCTTGACTTGAAAAACCTTGGAGAGCATGTATGCAGCATTTTCAGCATTTCCAGTTGTAACTAAGCTGTTTAGTTACTTTGTCTTTCAGTGTCACTGAAAGATTTCAGAAAGGCTTTTGTGATCTTCCGTACATACATACTTCCTCCATTCCACCACTTCCACAATCTCACTTATCTTGTAATGCTCTGGAGACAAGAGGCAAGACAGACAGAAGCTGAAACCAATACAAGATTTAAAAGGCAAAAATCACCACTCCCTGGTCCTGAAAATGACTCTGAAACACTTCATTTAAGGTACACACAAGAGACTGCATACCTGAGTCAGCAACAGGACAAGAGGATCACTATTTAGACCCATGATGTGGCTACTAATCTAACTCTTTCTCTCCTTTGCTTAAATTCTATCTTGATTGCTTTCCTCCTACTATGTCCTACTAAGGCCCTTGTCATGCAAAGACTTGCATTGTTTACCTGTGTGTAGTGACAGAACTTACTCTGTCCTACAGTTTTATTGAAAGATGTCTCACATACTTTTAGGCACTAAAGCACCTGCATCAGAAAACAACCAGGTTTGCTGCTTTTCAGTATGACCAATCAAAGAAGCCACCAAGGGCTTTTTACTTTGGGGATAGTGAAAAAATAATGATGCTGCATTTTTAATGAATTCATATCAGAAGAAAGGTGAATAAGAAAGGTAGCAAAAAGGTAATAGGGACAATTTATAATTTCATAATTTTGATGTAAATATTTTATGGGCACTTGTCTGGGTCTAAAAATGCTCTTGAAACAGATCCAAACTTCTGAGTACCATTCACAGTGAGAATAGAGTTTCTAAGCATAATAGGAACAGTACAAGAGGAATATACATCATCTAAAAACCATAATGGTCCACAGAATTTCACATGCTATTTCCCCAACAAGCCTATTCAGAGATTGCACAGGTCGTCTAAATTTAAAAGCCATAAGTATGAACTTATACTCAAGAATCATGTGACCCTACTGCATGCATTGACACGTTATGAGCAAGATTTAATTATTAATTTTGTTCAGATGTTGACTTCAGTCTTCCACAATGTGAAAATGATCACAATAGCAACTGATTGTATGGGGTTTGCATAACAAGATTTTTGTAGCAGGGGAGCTGCGGGGGTGGCTTCTGTGAGTTCTTAGAAGCTTCCCCTGTGTCTAATAGAGGCAATGCCAGCCAGCTACAAGATGGACTCACTGTTGGCCAAGCCCAAGCCCATCAGCAATGGTGG